>NC_045735.1:14727979-14735394 GCF_008692095.1 Etheostoma spectabile | reverse complement strand
GAACTCAGCAGAGAACTTCCTTTTTATTGGTGATGTCTGGACACGCCCCCTTATGATGCGGACACGCCCCTTCACAGATAATGACTGTATGACGTATAGGCTTGTGTAAGGTATCAATGAAACTCAGCAGAGACTTCCTTTTTTATGTGTGAGGTTTGACCAGCCCACCATATGATGCGGCCACGCCCCCTTTCACAGATAATGACTTGTATGACGTATAGGTTGTGTGAGGTATCAATGAACTCAGCAGGGAGTTCACTTTTCATGGGCGACGATTTTCAGCGTACGAGTGAGCTTTATTGCGCGGGCGAAGGAGAGGCGTCCGCAGTAACCCCGACTGGCGCGGGTATCGAGGGCCCTCCACGCTGCTTGCAGCTTTAATTATATTATTTCCGTCAAATGAATTGCCTTTTTGGAGGACTTATCATATTCAAAAATCACCAAATTTGGCGGTCGCATCAGGTCTGGTGAAAATTTACGTATTTTAATGGTTTTGGGAATAGGCCACAAAAATGGCTCGCTAGCGCCACCTCAAATTACGAAAATCAGCCCCTGCAATACGTTTATGTAGACTCACGAAACTGGTACAAATATGATCATGGCAGGGCGGAAAAAACTTCATTGTAGCCCCCCCTAAACCCAACAGAATCGCCATTGTTTTGAACGTGCGAAATTAGTGCGATTTGGCCATTTCCCACATGTCGTACTTTAACGAACTCCTCCTAGGGCTTTCGTCCGATCATCTTCAAACTTGGTGTGTGTCATTCAAACTGTTAACCGATGAAAAGTTATAAAAGAAAAATTTCGTCGTAGGGCGTGGGTGGCGGGGCGGCCATTTTGTGCGATTCGCCACCAAAAGAGGAAGTGGGTGTAACTTGAGCGTACGTTGTCCGATTAGCTCGAAACTTTCCACGACTCATCAGAGTCCGCCCCTGACGACATCTACACGCCGCTATTGGCTCAAAGTCATAGCGCCCCCTAGTGGCAACAGGAAGTAGGCCTAAAAGACAAGGTGCTATACTTTAACGAACTCCTCCTAGAGATTTCATCCGATCATCTTCAAACTTGGTCTGTATCATCGTAAGATGTTGACGACGAAAAGTTATTAAAAGAAAAACTTTTCGTCATACGGTGTGGGCGTGGCATGGCGGCCATTTTGGGTGTTTAGCGATGAAGATGAAATTGGCTGTAACTACAGTGTACGTTGTCGTATCTGCTTGAAATTTCCCACAAACACCAAGAGTCCAGGCCTGAGGACACCTACAGGCCAAAATGGAGTTTTGGAGATAGCGCCACCATCTGGCAACAGGAAATATGCGTCTGACAGGAAGTGAGGTGTAACTTGAGTGTACATTGTCCAATGGCTTGAAACTTTTCAGGATTCATCAGAGTCCGCCCCTGACGACATCTACACGCCCAAAATTCGCTAAAGTTATAGCGCCCCTAGTGCAACAGGAAGTAGTTCAAAGACAAGGGCATACTTTAACGAATCCTGCTAGAGATTCATCAGATCGACTTCAAATTCAGTCAGAGTCATCTTAAGATGTTGAAGATGAAAAGTTATTAAAAGAAAAACTTTTCGTCAAGCGGTGTGGGCGTGGCATGGCGGCCATTTTGAGTGTTTAGCGATCACTGTTAAAATGGCTGTAACTACAGTGTACTTGTCAAATCTGGTTGAAACTTTCAGGATTCATCAGGGTCCGCCCCTGACGACATCTACACGCCGAAATTCGCTCAAAGTCATAGCGCCCCCTAGTGGCAACAGGAAGTAGGCCTAAAAGACAAGGTGCTATACTTTAACGAACTCCTCCTAGAGATTTTATCCGATCAACTTCAAACTTGGTCTGTGTCATCTTAAGATGTTGAAGATGAAAAGTTATTAAAAGAAAAACGTTTCGTCATACGGTGTGGGCGTGGCATGGCGGCCATCTTGAGTGTTAGCAATGAAGAATTAAGTGGCTGTAACTACAGTGTACGGTTCGTAATGCTTGAAATTTCCCACAAAAACCAAGAGTCCAGCCTGAAGACACCTACAGGCCAATATGGAGTTTGGAGATAGCGGCACCACTGGAACAGGAAATAAGCCTTATATGACAAACATCATCCGATGTACATGAAACTTAGAACGTGTGGTCTACATGTGATACTGAGGCGGCCCCTATATTATGGCCACGCCCAGTCACTCAGGCCACGCCCCCTTTCATAATATTTGAACCGTTTAACATAGATACTTATGTGAGGTGTCATTGAACTCAGCAGAGACTTCCCTTTTTATTGGTGATGTTTGACCCGCCCCCATATGATGCGGCCACGCCCCCTTTCACAGATAATGACCTGTATGACGTATAGGCTTGTGTGAGGTATCAATGAACTCAGCAGAAAGTTCCTTTTTTATGGGTGATGTTTGACCCGCCCCCTTATGATGCGGCCACGCCCCCTTTCACAGATAATGACCTGTATGACGTATAGGCTTGTATGAGGTGTCAATGAACTCAGCAGAAAGTTCCTTTTTTATGGGTGATGTTTGACCCGCCCCACTATGATGCGGCCACGCCCCCTTTCACGGATAATGACCTCTGTGACGTATAGGCTTGTGTGAGGTATCAATGAACTCAGCAGGGAGTTCACTTTTCATTGGCGACGATATCCAGGGTACGAGTGACGCGCAAATGCGCGGTCGCAAGGAGAGGCGTCCGCCAGTAACCCCGACTCGCGCAGGTTAGCGAGGGCCCTCCATCGCTGCTTGCAGCTTTAATTAGGGCCCGAGCGCCGACAGGCGGCGAAGGCCCTATTGGAACTGAAGGAATTATTATATTATTATTATTATTAGGGCCCGAGCGCCGACAGGCGGCGAAGGCCCTATTGGAACTGAAGGAATTATTATTCTTTCTTTCTTTTTTATATTCTTTTTCCGCCAAATGAATTGCCTTTTTGGAGGACTTATCATATTCAAAAACTCACCAAATTTGGCGGTCGCATCAGGTCTGGTGAAAATTTACGTATTTTAATGGTTTCGGGAATAGGCGCACAAAAATGGCTCGCTAGCGCCACCTACAATATTATGAAAATTCAGCCCCTGCACTACTTTATTCGACTCACGAAACTTGGTACACTATGTATCATGCCAGGGCGGACATAAAACTCCATGGTAGCCCCCCCTAAACCCAAACAGGAAGTCCGCCATTTTGTTTTGAATGTGCGAATTAGTGCGATTTTTGCATTTCCACATGTCGTACTTAAACGAACTCCCTAGAGTTCGTCCGATCAGCTTCAAACTTGGTGTGTGTCATCTTAACATGTTAACGATGAAAAGTTATTAAAAGAAAAACTTTTCGTCATAGGGCGTGGCCGTGGCGGGGCGGCCATTTTGTGCGATTCGCCACCGAAACAGGAAGTGGGTGTAACTCGAGCGTACGTTGTCCGATTAGCTCGAAACTTTCCACGATTCATCAGAGTCCGCCCCTGACGACATCTACACACCGCTATTGGCTCAAAGTCATAGCGCCCCCTAGTGGCAACAGGAAGTAGTTCTAAAGGACAAGGTGCTATACTTTAACGAACTCCTCCTAGAGATTTCATCAGATCGACTTCAAATTCAGTCTGAGTCATCTTAAGATGTTGAAGATGAAAAGTTATTAAAAGAAAAACTTTTCGTTAAACGGTGTGGGCGTGGCATGGCGGCCATCTTGAGTGTTTAGCAATGAAGAATTAAGTGGCTGTAACTACAGTGTACGTTGTCGTATCTGCTTGAAATTTCCCACAAACACCAAGAGTCCCGGCCTGAGGACACCTACAGGCCAATATGGACTTTTGGAGATAGCGCCACCACCTGGCAACAGGAAATAAGCCTTATATGACAAACATCATCCGATTTACATGAAACTTAAAATGTGGTGTCTACATGTGATAGTGAGGAGGCCCCTATATTATGACCACGCCCAGTCACTCCGGCCACGCCCCCTTTCATAACATTTGAACCGTTTAACGTAGATACTTATGTGAGGTGTCAATGAACTCAGCAGAGACTTTCCTTTTTATTGGTGATGTTTGACCCGCCCCCCTATGATGCGGCCACGCCCCCTTTCCCAGATAAGGAGCTGTATGACGTATAGGCTTATGTGATGTATCAATGAACTCAGCAGAGACTTCCTTTTTTATTGGTGATGTTTGACACGCCCCCTTATGATGCGGCCACGCCCCCTTTCACAGATAGTGACCTGTATGACTTATAGGCTTGTGTGAGGTATCAATGAACTCAGCAGGGACTTCCCTTTTCACTGGTGATGTTTGATCCGCCCCTTTATGATGCGGCCACGCCCCCTTTCACAGATAGTGACCTGTATGACTTATAGGCTTGTGTGAGGTATCAATGAAGTCAGCAGGGACTTCCTTTTTTATTGGTGATGTTTGACCCGCCCCACTATTATGCGGCCACGCCCCCTTTCACACATAATGACTTGTATGACGTATAGGCTTGGGTAAGGTCAATGAACCAGCAGAGACTTCCTTTTTTATTGGTGATGTTTGACACGCCCCCTTATGATGCGGCCACGCCCCCTTTCACGGATAATGACCTGTATGACGTATAGTCTTGTGTGAGGTATCAGTGAACTCAGCAGGGAGTTCACTTTTCATTGGCGACGATTTTCAGGGTACGAGTGACGCGCAAATGCGCGGTTGCAAGGAGAGGCGTCCGCCAGTAACCCCGACTGGCGCGGGTTAGCGAGGGCCCTCCATCGCTGCTTGCAGCTTTAATTATTTTTATGTTTTGCAGCGCTCTCTTGTGATGCTTAAGTAGTTTCCAAGTATCTCATTATTTTTTACTGCACAGCTGAGCAGAGGGGCAATGAAGCTAATCCCTCCAGAGCTGTGCCTGCCATACCTTTACAAAATGGTCAATTTTCCAAATATATAAATCACATCACCAGCTGTTTTTGTTCCTTTGTTCCTCTCTGGTTGAAGCTTAGTCTAAATCAGTAGGGCTGTCAGCATTATTCCATTTTTTTAAAAATCACATTAAATTGCATGCTGCCATTTATGAATTTATTTTACACTTAACTCGGCTTTGCGCCGTGCCCAACATTTTGACCCTTTGCCACACCTGTACTTATCATCAAGCTGCCATATTTGCTCGTAACACACACATCTTACTGCTTTAGGCATGATGGAGAAAGACAGCAGCAAAACAATTCTGAATGGTGCTTTTTATTTTCCAAAACTCTCGGACGGCTCAGTAGACAAGTTGAAAGATATATGCGCATTGTGTAAAGCCGAATTAAAATATCACCGAAGCACGTCAAGCTTGAGCTACCACCTACGAGTTAAGCATAGTACAGTTAACGTGACTCAGGTTGATGCTAGCGAGCTCAGGCCAAGCACTATATTGGAGAGTGCTAGTTGCCAACCTGTGAATTGCTTGTATAAGCAAAGTGTTAGTGTTACATTTTAGTTAATTGCTGTGGTGTAAGGACAGGGATTTTTTGTAACTTTATTGCATTATTGTTAATATGTACTTAAAAACACTTCTGAAATGGAAAATAATAGAATTTTAATCATGTGATAAAACATGCGATTAATCGTGATTAACTATAGAAATTTAGCAATTAAGAAAAAATAAATTGTTTGACAGCCCTGCTAATCAGTGATGGTTTGTTAAAAGAAAAGTGTAACACCTAATGCCATGTGGTAGGAGACTTCAATCTGAAGAGTTGTATCTAATATAGTCTGGTTTAACGGAAATACATTTCCAGGAAAATTGCGTGACATCCATTGCCTTCTTCTATTTTTGTGTTTTGTTTTTAAACTCTGTTTTCCTAGGGAAACAACAACAACTTTGAGCTAGCAAGCACAAAGCTGAAAAAGGCAAATTTCTAAGAAAATTTGGATCGTGCAACAAGACAGTCCTGCTTGGTTCTTTTGGGGAATGAATGTAAAAATTGATAAATTTGTAGATGGTGCTACGACCTGCCTACAAATGACTTTAGACTCTGTAGCTTCTTTCAAAAAGAAGATGATGAAGCAAAGGAAACTAGCACCTTGACGATTACTCACATCACTAATAGAAGAAAATAAGAACAACCCAAGGTTTTTTTTCAGCACTGTCAAGCTGACAGATCTATTCCTATAGCTCTGAGTATAGCTATGAGCTTCTTTAATGATAAAATTATAACAAAAATCATCATCATATGTTCGAAATTTCTAACGGTTCACCTTTAAAAGCAGTAGCACTAGAAAGAACGACAAGACCTGACATATACTTAGACTGCTTTGATCCTATAGACCTTCAACAATTAATGTCTAAGGTCTCTTCAGCCAAGCCATCTACCTGTCTTAGACCCCATCCCAACGAGGCAACTGAAAGAAGCGTTACCTGTGGTTAACACTTAATTATTAGATATGATCAATATATCTCTATTAACAACTTTTGTACCACAGTCATTTAAAGTAGCTGTGATAAAACCTTGCCTGAGAAAACCCTCCCTTGACCCTGAGGTCTTAGCAAACTAGAGACTTATATCTAATCTTCCCTTTCTCTCCAAGATCCTTTAGAAGGTAGTCGCTAATCAGTTATTTGATTTTCTACATAGCAATAGTTTACTTGAGGACTTTCAGTCAGGATTTAAAAAGCATCATAGTACAGAGATGGCACTGGTGAAATTACTAATGACCTTCTAACTGCTGCAGACAACGGACTTGTCTCTATACTTGTTTTACTAGATCTTAGTGCTGCATTTGACACCATTGACCATACCATCCTGTTACAGAGACTGGAAAATTTAGTTGGCATTAAAGGAATCACACTAAGTTGGTTTAAGTCATATTTAGCCAATCCATCTCAATTTGTTAATGTTAACAATAAATCCTCAAAGTACGCTAAAATTAGCCATGGCGTTCCACAAGACTCAGAGCTTGGACCAATTTTATTTTCCTTTAATATGCTTCCACTAGGTAATTGTTTTGGGAAAAAACTCAATCAACTTTAATTGTTAAGAGGATGACACCCAATTATATCTATCAATATAGCCAGACGAAACCAGTCGGTTAGCTAAACTTCAAGCATGCATAAATTACATAAAATCATGGATGACCTACAATTGTCTGATTTTAAACTCAGACAAAACTGAAATTATTGTGCTTGGCCCTAAACACCTCTAAACTTCATTATCAAGAGATATAGTTTCTCTGCATGGCATTGCCCTGGCCTCTAGCACTATTGTCAGAAATCTATGAGTTATTTTTGATCAGGATATATCCTTTAACGCCCACCTAAAACAAACTTCAAGAACAGCCTTTTTTCATCTTTTTAACATTTCCAAAATTAGGAACATCCTGCCTCAAAACGATGCTGAAAAACTAGTCCATGCATTTGTTACTTTCAGGTTGGAATACTGTAATTCTTTATTATCAGGATGCTC
>NC_045735.1:14727593-14727969 GCF_008692095.1 Etheostoma spectabile | reverse complement strand
CTTAAGACTCTACAGTTGATCCAGAATGCTGCAGTGCATGTTCTGACAAGAACTAAGAAAAGAGATCATATTTCTCCTGTATTAGATATTCTGCATTGGCTTCCTGTAAAATCCAGGATTGAATATAAAATCCTTCTCCTGACCTACAAAGCTCCAAATGGTCAAGCACCATCCTATCTTGAAGTAGTGTCTTATTATCCCACTAGAGCACTGCGCTCCCAGAATTCAGAGTTACTTGTACCTAGAGTCTCTAAAAGTAGGTTGGGAGCCAGAGCCTTTAGCTATCAGGCTCCGCTCCTGTGGAATCAGCTTCCGGTCTGGGTTCGGGAGGGCAGTCACTGTCACCAAATTTAAGAGTAAACTTAAAACTCTCCTC
>NC_045735.1:14727409-14727583 GCF_008692095.1 Etheostoma spectabile | reverse complement strand
GCTTATAGTTAGGGAGTGATGAGTCACAGCATCCGTCTAACCCGGCCCACATTCTTCTAGTCCTAGTCGTCAGATTCATCTTCCACATAATCAATAATATATTAAAACTAGAGAGATGCAGGGCAGTACAGCCTGACCAAGCTCCTCTCTTTACCCTGTCTCTCTTAGTTATGC
>NC_045735.1:14727305-14727399 GCF_008692095.1 Etheostoma spectabile | reverse complement strand
TTAGACTGCCGGGGGACTTCCTTTGACACGCTCAGCTCCTTTATCTTTCCATTTGTGTGCATCCATGTCCCAGAAATTCCTGTTACTAACCCAG
>NC_045735.1:14727174-14727295 GCF_008692095.1 Etheostoma spectabile | reverse complement strand
GATCAGGGAGGCTCCAAAATCATGGTTGCAGCGGTCGCCGTGGTCCTGCTACACGTCCTGCAATGCCCTGTTACATCCTGCTACACGTCCTGCAATGCCCTGTTACATCCTGCTACGCTCT
>NC_045735.1:14724308-14727164 GCF_008692095.1 Etheostoma spectabile | reverse complement strand
GTAATGCCGCACAGTGCCCTGCTATGCTATGAACTACTACAAACTACTTTTATTAGTCACTGTTTATTATCTTTTACTGTGACTATTATTGCCACTATTCATTTCAACCCCAACCGGCCGCCAGACACCGCCTACCAAGAGCCTGGGTCTGTCCAAGGTTTCTTTCTAAAAGGGAGTTTGTCCTCGCCACCGTCGCACTGTTGCTTGCTCTGGAGGGAACTACTAGAACTGTTGAGTCCTTGTAAATTATAGAGTGTGGTCTAGACCTACTCTATCCGTAAAGTGTCTTGAGACAACTCTGGTTATGAATTGATTCTATAAATAAAATTGAAATTGAATTAAAATTGAATTAATAATGTATGAAGAATATGTTTACAGCATTTATTATTTTGTAGATCATGCAACAAATATTTTTATTCATCTACACATAAGCTTAGACAAAGTTATAATCATATGCAAGAAAGGCCATATGTATATTTCATTTTTATATATATTGGGGTCTAGAAAGTAGTAGAAGCATAAATCTCCTCCCTGCCATAGCCAATCGGGACCTGGGTACAGACAACCGCAAGTTTGCTGTCTTTTAGTGGTTGTTGCAGTAATTTTAAGCTGAGAAAGTGTGCCTGCCAGTCGGGTACAGAGAATTGCGCAAGCATGGGCTTTTATGAATGGCAACATAGCCAGCATACATTGCTGTGCTGTGGAGTAATGTCTGGCAATGCTAGACTAGCATCTAGCTAACGCTGACATTGTGGGACATCAGGTTGCTGTGAACTTCGAGTCTGGGGAGGAGGGGCCGGCTCTCTCCAGAATTTAGACTGCAGTAACAATTTTAAACGGCAGCCGTCAGTATTACATCCACAATGAGTTTGTGGATTGCCAGAACATACGGCAGCATCAACAAAGGTGTAAGCTGCCGTTGCTTTTTCCAAGGTTCCAAAAACCTTTTTCAACCAAGGAGACTCCAGGCAACTTCTCTTCAATGCACTGTGATTTCGGTCTGCTGAAACACTTCTTTTCCGGATGAGAATAGCTGAGAAAAAGACCTGTGCCAATATTTTAGGTCAGAACGAATCATCGGAATTTAAAAAGCAGGCCATGGTAAAACTCTACAAAGTTGCACTGATCTACAAAACTAAGAAAATGCATCTGTTTGATTATTAAACAACTCATTGGAATGCTGCAATTTGATTATGCATAACACAAACAGAAGAACGTCTAAAAATGGGTCCTAGAAATTATCATCAAGGAAAAAAGCTGTGCTCACTACTGCTGGGTCACAGGAAGTGATTAACAGTTTAAATTATGGGGGGAGGGCATTTATAAACTAGCAAAACACAAGTGAGAGCTCATCTGTTTTATATCCTGAGTATTTTACAGGAGGTCAGTCAAAATGCACTATGAGGTGTTGTAGAAACTCACCAGATGGATCCTAGGTTTACGGTGACACACGGATTTAGCAGGGTAAGCAAACAGTGTATTGGAACAATGTTTAGGGTGGTGTGATATGTAAGGGATCATGTATAGATAAACAATTATAATGGACACCTAATTTTTAAGTTTACACATGAAGAATTGTGTCTTTTATAATGCATTCAAATATGATATAGTTCAATGCATTTCCATATCATGTTATATATTGTTTATTGGAAAAGTATTCTTATCAATAGCCCCTACCTAGTAGATTACACATTTCATAGCCATAACTGTACTAGTGAAGGAATTTGTTGGAATATGAATATGTAGAGGGGAGAGAGACCAGGAAAGTAAACACGAGAGATGAAGAGTAGAGAAAGTTGGTTGGGAGAGGGACGGGGATGAGACTAAAGACCTGCTTATTAATATAAAAAGAGAGAGGAGGAAAGCTGTGGAGAGGGAATTATGCCCAAGGCTGCTCTCGGGAGATGACAAACATAAAAGAAGCAAAAGGTTGTTTGTGTATCTCTCCCTCTTAACCTCACCATATTCCCTTTATCCTCTTCTAAGCCTGGTGACACACACGAGGACACATGCAGTGTTTGCTAGATGACTACAAGTCAGCTCTGTATAGCATATGCATGCTCCTGTGGTCTCAACTTCATCACAGTATAGGAAGCTTTTACACTTCACCTCGAAAACTATATACTGAAGAGAAAGATTCCCTTCACACTGTGAAAATACAAATGATATGTATCTAAATGTATTCCATTTTACTCCCCTTCCTTCTTTCTCCTTTCTTACCTCTTGATTGAGCAGGGCAGTGGCCAGTTTCTGGACTTCAGGAGTTAGCAGTTGGGTCCCTCTAATGACTTTGCTCAGTGCAGCCAGGGATTGGTGAATGCTCTGTGAAAACACTTCCAGTTAAGTTTACATACTGTGCCAAAGTTTTAGTGCATTGGTACCTGGGGTGTCATTTGCCATTTTGCCATTTGATTGCTGGGAACTGGCCAGCACTGTGATTGACTGATTGGGCTTCTTATTTTCATCTGATTACTTTGCTGTCTTCAAAAAATCAAATGCAAGTAGTGTCTTGCATTAAGGAAAGTATTCAGAACCCAGAATAAAAAGTTACATACAGACTGCTGTTTAAATAAGTCCAGGAGAAGTTGAAATAGATTATCTAACTAGTCATGATTCACACTAATATCATGCATGTGTATGAAGCAAAGCCCATTTTCCATAACTCTTAAAACACCCATATTGTGCTCATTTTCAGGTTCATTATTGAATTTTGAGGTTGTACCAGAATAGGTTTACATGGTTTCATTTTTAAAAAACACCATATTTTTGTTGTACTGTACAGCAATGTACAGTACAACAAAAATAAAATCGTTTCACACTGTGAGTTTGGGTCTCTGTTTTAGCTCCAGAGTGAGA
>NC_045735.1:14720983-14724298 GCF_008692095.1 Etheostoma spectabile | reverse complement strand
TGTTTTAGCTACAGAGTGAGACATCTGACTTCTATACTATCTTTGTTAAGAGTCACACATGTGCAGTAGCATAAGCTAGCTAACTGTTTTTCCTAGTTTTGTCAGTACAAGACAGGATTAGCTGGGGGACTTACTCAAAACAGCATGTATAGTTTTTTTGTCAAAGTTTGTATGCTTGCTTTTTTTTTCATAATATGGGCACTTTAACATTTTGACATGTCTATCTCATTTATACAGTATTGCAAAGTACGAGCCCTATGCTATTTGATAAAAGTTGTGCCAAATGACAAATGTTTATTAAACACCACCCAAAGAGAATGTTTTCCTTTTTGACAATGTAATGCAGGGGTAGCAATCATTTCTGAAGTAAAATGTTTGTAATTATTAAGAGCACTGAAAATTTGACACACCTGGACTAAGCGTATTGCGTTGAACTGCTCCAGTGCGATAAATGACAGGATGGGTGATCCCTGGCCTTCTGTAGGTGGAACCACTTTTTGGTGGATCAGAGTAGAACCCTGATAGACAGTAGACAGACAAAAAGACATATCGGCATATTGACAGAGTAGACGGATAGATTGCTACAGTCACGTTTGAAAAAGGTTGTGCAGAAGGAAGAAATCCATGTTTTGTCTACAGACAATGCAGCTTATATAACTAGACAAGCCTCATACTAAATAACTCAGAGTTATAGATATTTTTACATTGCTTCTATCCCATTGTACAATTGTCCTATCGTTGCTTTATGTTCATCATATCGCTGAAGCATTGTTAGCATTACATTAACAGTCTATTCAAATTGGTGGCTACACACAAGCACAACCATACTATTATTAAGAATAAGACATATTATGCATTTTGTAACTGATGCTGTGCATTACCAAGCTATCAATTTTCTTTTAAATGATTTCCTCCATTACGACTGTATATCTTTCCTTAGCTCAGCATACATGAACTAAATTTTATTGTTCTTGGTTTTACCATACTTTTAAAATGCAACCAAATGGGGAATTGTCTTGCTCTCTCTGCAGTGCAAACCAGGGGGCAATTTCTTTATATTAGTTAAAAAAAGTTCCTGTTTGCAGGTGTATACAAACACAAATACATAGATGAAAAACAAATGAGGACACATGCTGATATCTTGTTGTATTGTGTTGCAGATGTCAAACTCTGTACCTGATTCCTGTTTTTTTAACTTGCATCTAATCTAGTAAGAGGCAGAGAAATGAAGAGCGAAAGATAAATAACACAATGAGAAAAAAAAGCTGGTAGGGCAGGATTCAACTTGACTACAGCTCTGCTTTCATCTGTATTCAAAAATGTAACTTAACAGCCAAATAAACTCTGTTAATAGTCTCTGCAGTCTCACTGCAATCCAGACTACATCAAGTTTTGTCAAAATTAATACATACATATCTTTACACTCACAAACCAAATCATGCACACAGAGTTTATAGACACAAAAGTGGGGAAGACACATTAGCTGATGGTCAAAAACAGAGGGTTAGCTGACAACAAAAGGCCTGTTAATTGAAAGCAGTCAGAGGTAGATTGTGATCTATGGGAAGCTTGCTAGTGATACAATGGCAACAATTTACACAGTCAATCATTCTCTTCTCAGTGGGTACAAAACAGCTCTGCCTGCAGGGGACTGAGAGAGAGAGCAAGAGAGAGAGCGGGGAGAAAGAGAGAGAGGGAGGAATAGTTGCAAATGAGAGAAAAGGAGAGGGAGAGCATGTGTGATTTACGGCATGAGAGTGAATAAAAGAGAGGCAGAGCGAGAGAGTGGGAATATGGTGGCTAAATTATTTAATATAGAGGTAGATGTCCTTTTGATTTGAAAAAGTGCCAGTCTCCAAGCAACGGCACACAGCAGCGCTGCATGACAAGCCAAGCCAGTGGCTATCTCACACACAGTGCTCAATTAGACTCTACTAATTTTCAATTAGCTTCCACAGAGTAGTTGCTGGTGTATGAACAAAGTTAAAACACAATTTTACATTCAAATAAAGACTAGCATGGAACTGTCAAAGCTCAAAAAGAAGTACAAAAACAATTTACTAATCTATTTGTAAATACTGTAATATTATTAGTTATATGACATAAGGTATAAGATATGGGTGAATTTAGCAATTATAGAATTTGAGGTTTTGACAGCAAAAGTAAATCAGTCATTTTAATGATGTGGCGATAATGATATGATCTCGAGGCATCTTAACATAGTATTGCTTTTCCAATTTGAGGGCATGAAGTTAAGAGTCCCATACTGAGAGATATTTAAATGTTGTGTAGGGGAAGCTTAGCATAAGGATTAATTGTATCTGTAGAGTTTTTAGTTTTGTGAAAGCAATAAGAAATGTAGGAAACATGAACTGGAAAAAAAAGAACTGACCTGGTTGAGCTTCTTCCACAAGTAAAGGACGGGTGAAAGTCCATTCGACCAGAGCTCCCTGTCAAACTTTGAACCAACCGCTACTGAGCGGCTAAGGACACGCAGTTGGGAAATCACCTGTGAGTAAATAAATTATAAACAAACAGAATTTTAGATAAGGTGTGAAATGACACAGTTGTTTCCTAAATCAGCACTGAGTGTTGTATTTGTTTATAAAACAGGTCTTGTTAGAAAAGGTCGCCCAAAAAAATGGTTATTCTTTGCATGGTCATTCTATCCCTTAATTTGACGTGGAACTTTGAATAATGATAAAAAGCTCACAATTTAAACAAAAAAAGTCGTCACCCCTGTGAATCAACCATGTTTTCTGAGAAAAAATTGCAAAATGTAAATACAATAAATATGCACATTTGCTAATTTCATGCAAAAGCAATGTATGAAATTAAAACTAAAAAATCTGTGTTAGTTCTTCTTGACACACTGTAATCAAATGTCATTGACACCACTAGTGGCTGCACTCTCCAGTGACAGTCAACACAGTTTCAGATCCTGGAATATTCCAAGTGAAAAATGCTCAAACCCCAAACACAATTCCTAACAGCTCTTTACACACCTAATCCAGCCTGGTTAGCTTCGGGCTTCAGAGTCTTGGATAGCATTTTTATCATGACTGCAGTGTGATTTGTGCATAAGTGTGAGTTTTTGTACACATGTGTCTGTTGTGGGGAAGGCAAAGTGTCTGATAAATGGCTTTCATTTGGTCCAGGAGAACTCTTTACTAACACCTGCTTTATCTTCTTTGCTCAGGAGGGAAAGTGTGCATATGTGTGTGTGTGTGTGTGTGTGTGTGTGTGTGTGTGTGTGTTGGTATGGAAGAGAGAGGAAGAGGAAGAGGAAGAGGAAGAGAGAGAGAGAGAGAGAGA
>NC_045735.1:14717064-14720973 GCF_008692095.1 Etheostoma spectabile | reverse complement strand
GAGAGAGAGAGAGAGAGAGAGCGCAGGGAGCTAGATAGCTAATCTACAACATCACCCGGACAGCAGTAAAAAAATAAGAGCAGTTAAGAATGGAGATTTCAAATATATTGGGGTTTTAATATGTCGAGATTTATTCTTATTTCAACCAGTGACTATCAGGCATCAACTGCAATTACCGTAATAACCAACTGGGAAGAAAAAGTCACAGGACAATGTTTATGTGCAAGGGAGCACAGTTTTAATCGCACTGGGTGCAGTCATGTTAATTAAAGCTTTCACTTTAATTCAATGTAATCCAGGATTGTGGTTCAGGGTATTTTATCAGGGGACTATTTCGCAGATGGCATTCAATAAAGACATCTACTGAGTAGTAACAAACACAAGCACGGATGCTATTGTACCTACTTATGTAATGGAGCCATCACTAAACAAAATTACATTCAGAGACAGGTCATTTATTTGGAAAAGATGGTGAAAAAAGATATGGTCTTGAAACACGTTTTTGTCTTATCTTTAGTAGGATAATATCCCAAGGATAAACTTCCACTTGCTAATCAATACTTGTACTCAAAATATTCACTCATCAATTGTATTGGACATAAGAACACATGTCTGTAAGTCCATTTAGGACCCCTCTAGCCCATGTTGGGTCATGTAGGATCCCTCTGACCCATGTTAGGTCATTCCCACTGAGCCTATGCATTCTTTTTTTTAAATGATATCCACCAACACACTCTCTCATGTGTGTGTGTGTGAGTGTGTGTGTGTGTGTGTGTGTGTGTTACCATGCCTCTGTCCAACTATCTCCCCGACTTGTGATCATCTCCCCTTCTGCTGTCATTTGTCACTGTCACGTTCATGCTCTTACTCTCTCTCTCTCTGCCCTCTCCTCTCCCTAAAGACCATTGTAACTGTCTGTGGGTTGGGCACTTATCCACACATACACACACGCGCCTACGCCTTGTGTGATCCAGTGATCAGAAGACCCTACTGACAGTATGAATGGACTTAAATGCCCACATTATGACTGCTGAGTCCATCCTATCACTCCCTTTCATTTGTGCCATATTACCATGAACAGGTATATGAAGTTTTTTTATGAAAGTAGTGAATGAATGTTATATGTTGTTGTTTTATACATATATATATATATATATATATATATATATATATATATATATATATATATATATGTATGTGTGTGTCATGCAAGAAACAAATAAAAAGTCACAAAAAAAGAGAAGTGCACCATTTACACATCCTGTTTTTCTTCCAAACAATCTCAATTTTTCTCTCTCTCTTAAACACACACACACGCACACACACTAACACACACACACACACACACACAGTGAAAGAGCACATTAGGTGCATATGTGTGAGACTGAGTTACATCAGAATCTGCAGTAACCATCAAACACTACACACACACGCTACACACATACAGTATACAGAGTTTAGACTGATAAAACACAAAGAAGTGCAATGCCACACACTGTAACTGCACAGGTTTCACATACAATATGGTAGAGTAATCACTTATGTAATTAGAACAGTATTTAGGAGATAAATTGATTTCCTGTACAAAGAGTACAGTGAAAGTAAAAAAATAAGAAATCGAGACTTCCTTTTGGCAGAACTACTTTGACCTGACTTACCAAATGAAGCTCTGTTTTAAGCTCCAGAAGCTTGAAAACACCAGTAATACTTGCCCTTATATACTGGTCCAGTATCTATACTGAGCAGATCCACATGCTTGTGTTTGTTCCTGCTATATATGTTTATTTCCCCGTGTGTGTGTGGGTGTGCGTGTGTATGTGTATGTGTATGTGTATGTGTATGTGTGTGTGTGTGTGTGTGTGTCTGTATATATATATATATATATATATATATATATATATGTATGTGTGTTCGCTTTTATGTTTCTATTTCTGCAATTCTGAGGAAGTGATGGAGGTTGTGGTGGTGGTGTGTGTATGTCTTTTAGAGAGTGAAGATTCCCGCGGCACAGTAGTCAATCTCACTGTTGGTAACGTGATAGGGAATGATAGAGCATTAAAATCAATGGGCCCGGGCGGGATTGGGAGGTAGCCGGAAGATTTGCGCGGCATTTTGTTTTAGAAAAAGAAAATTAGAAATATTAAACTACACGTCATTACGGAATCACAGAGACAAGGGCAAGTTAAGGCTATAATAGGATCTGTGTGGCAAAACTAAAACTCCTGCATTGTTGCCAACTAAGAGGTGTGACATCCGACTGTTTAAAAGTGTGCAGCTTAATACTAGTTAGGTAATAGTTGGATGAGTCAAGTCCATTCATAACGTGGATGGAATAAGACGTGGAAAAGTTGCATTAACAACGACAATGCAGGATACTATTTTAAAAATCAGCGACAGAGGAGACAACAGATAGAAGGTAAGATACTAATCCAGTCTCAAATACATTGTAATAAAAAAAACGGGAGAGGGACGGGATTTGGGAGTTTATCTTTCGGGATATTTTATTTTATTTTATTTGGGGGGGGGGGGGCGGCAGTCACATGATCGGGACATGCCTTGAGTATTTTGGCAGGCTTGGGATGGGAGCGACAATTGATTCCTTTGTCACCCTCTAATGTCTTTGTGGTAAAAAGCAGGTAGCTGTATGTATGAGTGTGTGTGCTTGAGTGCACCTGAGAGCTTATGATTCTCTGGGAGGATCTCTCTATGTTGGCAGGCAGACCAAAGAATGCAGGTCTGTCATCCTCTGGGAGATTCTCTATTACGCTGCGATAATCCTGGGAAGACACACAGGCCGATACAGTACAGATCACACACAGAAATGCACCCACTTGCCCATATAAAGAGAGACAGAATGTGACCATGCTGCCTATTTTTATAATGGCTCTAAGACACATTTCCAACACATGCCAATTTATTGAAAAAACGTGAAGCATTCTTGTTAAATTGCAATGTGGAAGTATAGTAAAATGAATGCTTTATTGTACTTCATTAGGTGTGTTGTTTGTACTGTATTGTTTGACACAATCCGTTTGCCACAAACAAGTACTTTAAATATTAAATCTAAACTCTTGCTTACTACGACTGTTAAAATTATTTAAAAAGTTCATAGACTTCCTTATTGACTTTTTTTGCTTACCAAATGGTCTTTTAATGGCTCTACTTCAAACAAAAAGACATCTTATGAATGTTTTCAGGCATGTGCCCCCTTATTTTTTGTGTATACTATATACTTATATACTTAAAATCAAGCTAACACAACTTAAATACTGACGAAACCACAATAGTAAATCCAGTCAGTGAAAAGCTGGCTGCGTTAATTCCATTCCATTCCCTTTCTTTGAATTGTTTTTGCTTCTCTGAAAGTGCACCTAGAACCAGCATTTAAAGTACAGAAAAAACAGTGCTCCTTTTATTTCTTTACAGCAATTAAATTATTGAAAATCTTTGCGAGCCATACATACAACACCTACTGTTCGCCTGCAACTGCATAATAAAATGTGTGCTTGCTAAATGCATGTGTTACACCACTTGACAACCTACCAATACTGAGCAAGAGTTTGGGAGGCTGATCTGAGGTGGAAAGAAGCGTGCTCCTCCTTTGCTCTTTCTCTGACCAGCTGAGATGGAGGATGAAAGGAGACGTGCAGAGAAAAACTGCTCCAGGTAGGAGCGTAAGATGCGGAGGTCTGAGGGGTTGTCAATCCGTCCACCATATATGGCACTCTCCAACAGGCCATGGACAAACTCCCACTGGAAAGGTTTACCCCCTTGGACACACAGACACAAAAAAAGCTATAAACATATGGTATGTAATGAGTGCACACAGAACAAAAGAACACTAACGCAGGCTAGCATGCACACACACACACACACACACACACACACACACACACACACACACACACA
>NC_045735.1:14715693-14717049 GCF_008692095.1 Etheostoma spectabile | reverse complement strand
ACAAACAAACAAACAAACAAACAAACAAACAAACAAACAAACAAACAAACAAACACACGCATGCATGCATCCAGAAAGACAAGGAGATACAATGAAGGGATTACATGTGCACTGCATAGAAATGCAAATGCTGCATCGTGCAGCTCATGCTCTATCAGGGGAAGTTTAAATTAAAGAGGTAATTGCAAATAAACAGAGCAGAGCTCTCAACTGCATTGTAATGTTTGTTACCAGCCCTCCTACCTTCAAAAAGCCTGTCGATGATCTCAAAGCCAGCACGGAGGTCCGACATAGAAAACTCATAGAACTTAGTCCAACCCTGGGTAAAGCACAGAGGAAGGGGAATAAGTACAAAAATTTGAATATATTTATTTTACTACATGTACAAGACACTAGCTCAAGTACTGATGGGTTACTTTTAGAATTTGTCAACCAAACAGTAATCTCACACCACACATATTCCCTGTCCTTCTTAAACTGTGCAGTCTTAATGACATAAATGTGTTGTTAAATCGTTCAATCTAATATTATTTATCTTGTGGTTCTCATTTTAAGCAAAAATTGAGACCGTTAAAACATATGCATACATATACTTGCATCTGTAATGATCAGCTCAAATATTACACATTTACACTTACTGATACCTTTCAGTAACCCAACACACTGAAGGATTTGTAATACAGCCCCAATATAAATTCCTTAAAAACATGCAGAAGGTAAAAACCCGGTAGCTGTTGAGTGAAGGATACTGCTGTTAAGACTACTATTCACTTCCTCAACTTTTACCGTCACAAACAAACCTCCAATAATGGTAGTGAGTTAGTGATTAAATCAAGTCAATCAGTCCAGTTTTTGCAAATACAGAGACATGATACACTCTGCCTTAGACTACATGGAGTGAAGACATTAGCAATGAGGCGTCAGGAAAGAAAACAAGTCTGCTGCAACACATATGCACAAATGCACAACAGAACACATATACACACACACACAGTATAACAACACTGACTATCTAAGGATGAAAAAAATCACATAAGTGTTCAAAAATAATTGAGTGTGAGGCAGTCTCAGTTAGTGTGTTTGTTGCACTTCACTGCTATTCAATCAGCAGTTGTTATCTGGCCACTGATGCTGTAGGTGGATGACGGGAGGGGTGGAGGAAAAGTGTGTAGGCATGTTCAGTAATTCTTTGAATGATTAAGAATATGTTGTTTGTTTAGTAATTTTGTGGTTGACTGTGTATTCACAGGCAGTGGAACATGTTTCTACTACACTTGATGAATATGCTTATTTAGGGGGCCTTAAAGTGGAAAAAGAATCCTGAGCCTGAAATTGATGTTTTTTTTGTTTTTGTTT
>NC_045735.1:14715428-14715683 GCF_008692095.1 Etheostoma spectabile | reverse complement strand
TTGTTTTTTTGGTGGGGGGGGGGGGATGATGTTACTTTGTCCAGGTCATCATCACAACAGCAATTTTGTCCATGTTGACATTAGTTGCTTCATGTACATGCTTGCTTCATTGCTTCATGTACATGTATTTATTAAAAACTTTGCATTGTTTAGCTTTTCACATAGCTAGACGTCTAAACTCTGGGACAAGGCCGTTATAAATAACCATATAAATAATATATAGCCAATAGCCATGCTGATTCCAGACAGCTTTGT
>NC_045735.1:14715310-14715418 GCF_008692095.1 Etheostoma spectabile | reverse complement strand
TGGGCTACAGATAGCTTTTACACAGTGGCCATCGTTCCGCTACCAATGTGCACACATGTATTGTTTGTATCACAAACACGGAACCTGTTGCACAAAAGTAGAATAAAG
>NC_045735.1:14715098-14715300 GCF_008692095.1 Etheostoma spectabile | reverse complement strand
TAAGTGAAAAAGCGCGGCTTGACTCAGTGTGATCCGCTCATCGCGGCTTAATCGGTTGCACGTTTGCCAAGGCAGGATGAACAGGTGAAGCTGGAAGCTGGGATAAGTGCACGTTCACAGCTTTCTTAAATAGACCACAATATCGACCACAGATTTACTGATGCAGAAATGGAGAAGAAGCATGCGGCATATGTTTCACCCA
>NC_045735.1:14714775-14715088 GCF_008692095.1 Etheostoma spectabile | reverse complement strand
TGAGCAGCAGCTTCTAATGGAAAGTAACAAGGAGGGGAAGAATATAATATGCAGAAAGGGAAATACGGCTGTTATCAAACGGAGAGAGAAAGCCCAACAGACTATAGCGGACCGACTGAATGTGTAAGGATGTAAAGATATATACATAGCCTTCTAGTCACAACACATTTTTACAAAGTTGTATGCTACACTGTGTTTTAGTTGCTTCAAATATACTAGTTTCATGTGTTGGTTTTATTGCTTTATCTGTTTTTATGTGATAAATGTGCTGTTTTACCGTAAAGTGTCTTTTGTGTAGCCTACCATGTAAAGC
>NC_045735.1:14714487-14714765 GCF_008692095.1 Etheostoma spectabile | reverse complement strand
TAAAATGTATTATTATTTAGCCTACTTTGCCTTAAAAGTGAGGAGGAAATGTACCCTAAGGACTAGGTTTAATTTCAAACAATTATTTACAACGTGAGAACATGTTTTACAACCATATGGACAAATCTCTATAAGCTATGTCTAATTCTAAATATCTTTGTACAAATAATGTTCATACAGAAAAATCAGAAAGGGGCAAAAACTAGAACAAGAAGTGACTTCAATACACACTGTGAGCATATATGTAAAAGAATATTCATGTTTTTTTTTATTCTTCT
>NC_045735.1:14713493-14714477 GCF_008692095.1 Etheostoma spectabile | reverse complement strand
ACAAGTGACAGCACCAAAATAAAAAGATTAAGAAGTTTTGTGGTGTTCCCGGTGTGATGAATGTACACTACACTATATACGTATACAGGCCACGTTGTTGGTCCAGTGATGTGAGACTTATTGAGAAGGTTATAAAACCAAAGTAAGCTATAATAAATTAAAAAAAAAACATTAGGCCTACATATTAAGGAGTAACACAAACTATCCTTTATTAAAGAAGGGCAAGCAACAAGAAAAATAACTCATGACTGTATTGGTCTCTGACCAGTCTGCCATTAATATCACATCTGGGAATAGAGCCGCATTGTCCCACTTAATCTCCGGAATGTCCTTTATAAACCTGAAGCTGCATAGACCACGGACGTTGTGCTGCTCATCTCTATTCATACAGAGAGAGTGGACACTGTCGCGACGCGCAGGTCTGCCAGCAGGCAGCCGCCACTGGGCAGCGGCCGCCCGCCAGGCAGCCTCGACACACTACCGTCCCCCCGGGAAAAGTCCAGACTCTCCAGATTGCCACTCCGCATCTAGGTGCCAGTGCAACCATTTCTAACCATCTAAACAACTGCTATAGTAGGGATTTAAATACAACTCGTGACAATAATAGTGACAAATAATGCAAGGTAATAAAAATAAATCAGAACACATGCAGAAGACAACCAAGTCAAAGCTAAATTCATCCAGGATAACTTGAATATTGAGGTTTAATCCCTTATCCTGGTTTCATGCAACAGGCCCGCGGTCGATCAGCAAAGGCGCAGTCGCAGCGGTAGCTGTTGCTAGGGTAACCAATTACAGAGTGTGTACGGACCATTTACGGTCTAGGCTAGGGTACGGACCCAGGCTAGCAAGCACTTTCTTACCACTGCTGCCGTGTATCTTCCTTCCCTCAATTTGAGGCACCAAGTGCAACACGCCTATCGGCTTCCCGTCTCCACCCTTTTCCTCTTGTCCTCTTATTCATGCCCAGCGCCATTTGGTTTT
>NC_045735.1:14712156-14713483 GCF_008692095.1 Etheostoma spectabile | reverse complement strand
TCCTTTCTCAACTAAAGCTGTATCTACATGCTCCAAGTTTGATAAACTTTGCCTCGGAGACGGTCTCCGGGAGACCACACCGCACTTTCGCATTTGGGCAAACACCCTCCTACTTTGCATCTGATTGGCTAGAACATGTTTCATTGCAAGGTGGAAGTTCGATTATTGGTTAAACCCAGCGCATAAAAGAAAATAATTAAAAAGCATGCAAGTTCACAAATATTTTTTTAATTTTGTTTTTTTCTTCATTGCCGCATGCCGGGGATCCAGCCCGGGCCGGAATATTTTAAGCCCTGTGTAGCCCATGTATGTACATAGCATTGACTGTGCATTCAGTTGCATGAATAATTTATTTAAAGTCTAAATATAGTCCTTTTCATTGTATGGGTCTTTTAAAGGTCACTGTGTATATGTGTACTTATGTCTGTTTATTGTGTGTATACATGTTTTCAATTACTTTGTGAGCACTTGAGATAGTGAGCTACCTACAGTAGTTCATCACACACAAATGGCCACATTTTTGTTCTCTTATGACAAACAAACAAAAACCCTGATCTTTCTCTCACTCACACACTCACACTCACACACACACACACACACACACACACACACACACACACACACACACACACAAACAGGGAGAGAATAAATGAGAAAAGGAGAAATGGCAGCAGATGAAGTGAGTAGAGAGTAAGCGATGGTCGAGTGGACGAAAGTAGCTGTGACTTTGAATAATTAGGTGATCATGTTCTTGGATGAGGAATAACATTACCAAATCAAATTAAAACACTTTTCAGAGAGAGAGAGAGAGAGAGAGAGAGAGAGAGAGACAGAGAGAGAGAGACAGAGAGAGAGAGATAGAGAGAGAGAGAGAGCGAGAGAGAGAGAGAGAGAGAGAACCCAAGGTTGCAAATGAAAAAATAAATAGTCTGGTTTTCTATAGGGATGCAAATAATGTCATTCTTTACACTTTCTATCTTGTTATGTAGATATGATTTATTAATACAGCTGTTGTTCAAAATTAAAAAATACTATGTTCAGTCACCAAACAACTTGAGTTGATTCTGGCACCAATTTGCTTTATTTATTTAGTTTTCCATGTGTGTGTTGACCAGCGAGCAAGTTTACTAAAAAGACTTGTATTCACAGTTGCATGCACACATACATAGCCATACACACACAAACACAAACAAATACTGACAAAGAAAAGTTAACTCTGGGTTAGGTTGTTAATAGTGCTGTCAGTTTAACGCCTTATTAAAGATGTAAATGCAAACCTGATTTAACGGCGTCATTTTTTTTATTGCAAGATTAACGTTCTTTTTGG
>NC_045735.1:14712040-14712146 GCF_008692095.1 Etheostoma spectabile | reverse complement strand
TTTGTAGTTTTTTTCACATGCTGTTGCAACAACAAGTAACGTTAGAAAAACAACACCACCACACCAGATCTAGCTAGACTGGAAACAAAACAACAGGCACGCCACA
>NC_045735.1:14711600-14712030 GCF_008692095.1 Etheostoma spectabile | reverse complement strand
TTGTTTGGGCTTGCGAGCTGGCCAAAGAGTATTAAAGTTAAGTTTTGAGTGGTTGGCAAGCGCGAGACGCCGAAATCGATGCCAATAAGATTCTGAATGGAAAGTTTACTTTTTAAAGTTGCCAAATGGTTCCATTGACAGGATCAAAGTGATCTGTGTGTGTTATTGTTGTGATCTGAGCAATCATCGCAGCACGTCCAGTCTGAAATACCACTTGATGGCCAAGCACACAGCTGATGTGAATTCTCCACCCCCTTGTCAAAGTATTTTTTTCACCCTTTTATTGATGGACAGTGTTACACTGTGTGAGAGATTATTTGCTCCAAGTGAGAATGTTACATGTGAAATTGAACACTACAGTAGGCTATATGCCAGTGTTGTTTTCAATAAAACCGATCCACTTTCCCATGTTGATAAGAGCATTAAAATG
>NC_045735.1:14710161-14711590 GCF_008692095.1 Etheostoma spectabile | reverse complement strand
ATGGGACAAAAAGAAATCAAGGGACATTTAAAATAGATAAAGATGTGTGATTAATTTAGATTAACTGCGAGTTACCTATGACATTAATGCTATTAATCGCGATTAAATATTTGAATCGTTTGACAGCACTACTTTTTACCCTTTCTGCGGTTTAGATGATGACTTTCTTTGTCGGTGTAACTTCTTCTCTTTGAATACCAATTGGTATAGTCTTTATGAATTGTCATTAGCTTAGGGAATAAATAAGTTATTCATTTGTATAGCTGTGCAATGTTTAAATGTGTATGTGAATATAAACTGTACATCTTAAATATAAACCGAACATCTTGTACAACTGTTTGCCCATTTACTGTTTGGGTCTTAACTGTATTTTAACCATTTGTATCATGTGAAGCACTTTGTCTATAAAAGCTGCTATATCAAATAAACTTATTTTATCCAGTAAATTATGTACCTGTGATAACCAGAGTGGAAATAAGGTCATATGATGTGTATACATCTTCAGGTTTTCCCAAGTAAAAGCTACCAAAAGTTTGTGATTTCAAAGGGCATTAAAGCACATTATGCTAAGTATTGATGTTTAGTATTTATATGCGACAGCGTCTAATGCTAGTAGCATTCATAAAAAAGCATTTATTCAATGGTAGGAAAATTTGAAGGGAATAAGAATCTGGTTAGTTTGTTTATGCCACTGCACTCTCATTGGAGTGTTTGTATATTTTACCTGTGGTATGTAGTTGCGCCTTTCTTGGCATACAGCATGGAACCAAGCCAGACAGAACAAAGACTGGGCTCTGGCCAGGATGCCTCCTGCACACATTTCAATCAGGAGAGACTAGTTGCAGATATGCGACAGTTATACACAGCATGATACACATTTCTTTGGATAACAGCTGAATTGATTTAGGAGTGCATCGATTAAAAGAGTTTTTCATTTTCAGTGTCTGTGCTCAATAAAACTTGAGGGCAGTTATATATTCATCAAACAACATACAACAGATAAGACAGAGGAGAATCAAGCATGCTATGTTCTGCTGTGAATTCTTTTGAATGCTGTGTTGTCGCCCCATTTGCTGCTGTTCAGTTCTAGAATTTCTTTGCTCAAGAGAAGAGAAGAGCCCACCTTTACTGATCTGCTCTGGACTCCACGACTCATATGTTCTCAGAAGATTTTTCTTCAACCCAGGAGGAGCCTGTAGATGGGAAAATAAAGAGAGGACAAATAGAAAGGAAAAGGACAAGGTAAATAAGGATAGATGGGAACTGGAAGAAAGAAAGGGTTTCATTATGACGGAATCTCCTGCAACATTCAAATGTTCAAGGCGACTTAAAATTGCAAGGTCCAACCGCGTAGTCCTGGCATACAAGGGAGACATTGAACATGTGTGCAAGACTTATATGCTAAATGGTAAGGAGATATGGGACAAAA
>NC_045735.1:14707035-14710151 GCF_008692095.1 Etheostoma spectabile | reverse complement strand
AAAAAAAAAAAAAGGCACTGCTGGGATTTGAACCCAGGATCTCCTATTTACTAGGCAGGCGCTTTTACCATCTAAGCCACAGCACCTAGTGGATGACAATTGTAGAAAGATTTGGAAGAAAGGATATTCCCTATACATTTGCAACAAATTTACATACAAGTTTGTAGAGCAAATGTATGAATATGTATGTCCTATTAAAATTCAAGACTGGTCATCAGAATGTTTGGTAAACAAAGGAAATAGGATAGACAGTACCTAGACACAAAAGCTATTACAGATCTAGATTCTAAAGTTTGACAATTACAATAAGAGTCTTTGAAAAAACTGAAAAAAAACATTGTTTGGTCAGTGTTGGACACCCAATGGCAATTACCACCTATGTTTAAACTGTACTTTAGTTGGTACCTTCTCTACATTAGTAAGCACATATTGTATATGTGAACAATTGTCTGTACATTTCACAACATTATGTTCTTTTTAGAATAGAAACAGTAAGCACACATTGTCACAAAACAGTCTGCATGAAGTACTGCTTAGGTGTGTAGAAAGTGTGTAGATAAGCATACAATGGCATCAGTTCACACATCATCAGCTTTATTGAATATTTGGTACCTCCATCTGGAGGTTTTTAATAACACACAAAACATGTAATGCACATTTACTATGTATGTACAGTAGAAGTGTATTTGCAAGATGCTTACTTTTTTACATTGAACATCCACAGTCAGTCTTAATATTACTCATTTCAGCTACAGCAGATCAGTTTCCCCATGTGTGTCACTGAAGGTATATCTTGAGCTTTTATTCACCCTTAAGCAAGTATTATGTTCACTTTCCTTTTAGACACTAATGATTAAATTACTCTTTTGTTACTTTTTATTCTTACATTGAGCTACTGCCTTTTGGTTCAGTGTGTTTTCATCAAAAATACATTTGTATAATTCAATATTTGCTCTACGTTTGAGCAGTTGGTTTGCACTGTAAGTCTAATGCAAGGCACTTAACATATTCAGTTTTTGAAGCTTCAACATTAAACTGCAAAGGGGAGTCGAGTGTGGGGTGAGGTGTTCTGGGTTGGGTGGAGGTGTGTGTGTGTGTGTGTGTGTGTGTGTGTGTGTGTGTGTGTGTGTGTGTGTGTGTGTGTGTGTGTGTGTGTGTGTGTTGGTTGTGGCATGTCATGTGCTGTAAGTTGTAAGTTGTACTGTGTTACTATTAATATTACTACTCTACAATTATATTATTTATTTTATATTTCACACAGATCAGCTCCAGCACCCGTCTTGCAGATCAGTTTATATAATCTAAAACAATCACACTAGCAAAAAAAAAAGCTATGAGTTCAGTTTGTATTTATACTATTATTTTTGGTTTGACTTATTGCTTGACACTTGTCCTGCAGTCCAAAAATGATATATTAAAGTAACTTCTGTGTGTGTGTGTGTGTGTGTGTGTTTGTGCGTGTGTGTGTGTGTGTGTGTGTGTGTGTCAGAGAGGGAACAGAAAAAAACAGACAGACAGAGAGTGTTTGTGCAGCATGCTTGGCTGCCGAAGCAGCTAACCCCATGAGCATGACTCCCAGAAACTCACTGAGCACCAAAACACGCATCACTAACACATAAGCTGCAGGCTACTGCGTCTCCTTACATATGTACAGAATATGTGGCTGCATTTGTAGCCAATATATAGAGGGTGAAAGACGCACACATTTCCATGAACACATGCAACATTTCAAACAAATATAGATCCTACATACGTCCTACACTCTAGTAGTGAGTATGCAACCTAGTCACATGGCCCACTGGGGCTCAGACAAACATGACTGCATTCTGTAGAGATTCACAGAGACCAACAGTCTATGTTTAGGAGATTTAAAGTTTCCACACTGTATAGAAACTAAACCAATACAGATGATGAGCCTTATTTTTACACAGTGTTCCCTCACAAATGTTTAAGGTCCATGTCTGTGTAAAGGTGAGTTAGGTCAATGCTACCCAACATAAGCTTCATCGTTAGCTACTGTACGAGTATTACGGTGTTATTGTTTTTATGCCTGTATGTGTGGTGGTGAATGTGTGTGTGTCAGTACCTCGTAAGTGATCTTGAGGCTGGACTGCAGCAGTATGGGAGGAAATCTGGGGTGAACTTCAGCTGTCAGCCAGAGACGAAAGTCTGCTTTAGGATGTAGCACATTTAACTCCTGTGGAGGAAGGATAGTACACACATCAAACACATTAGGGGGTCACAGGAGAGTTATTTGAGACCAGACTACTTGTCCAGCTCTTCATTTACACACACAAACACACACACAGTGTAGTATTTAAAAGCATAAAACTCATTGATTGGACCATTGATCCGTTGATTGCACACATTGTTCAGACACTGTATCACACAGGTACATCCATTTTCTAAACAGCTTATCTTGTTTATGGTGGCAAAGGGCTGGAGTTCATACCAATACATAAACAAATGCAGACCTCAGCCAGCTGGGTTGAATTTAAACACAGGCCCTTCTTGATGTGATAAAAGTGCAAACCACAAAATTCACACAAGAGTACTAGTAGTAGTAGTAGTAATAACTTCATCCTGCACTTTTTCAAATTCGTAACTTTAGAATAATCCACCAACTTCCATAGATTTCCTAAAACCAAATTTTGAATCTGTAAATTGATATTTAAGTAACTGTGAGTTGCAACTAAAACCCAACTTAAAACAATAGTTGTTTTTTATTTTCATTTTAAAACCTTTCTTTAAGTTTTATCTTTGTAAGAATATGTGGTATATTCATTCAAACTGTATTTATACAGTAGGGTCCAATGAGAGATGTTAACTCTCTTAGGCATGGCGATGCTGTTTACATCAGAAAATAGAGTAAATACTAAATACTACAAGGAGGATTACCATTATAGTGTTTTTTGTTTTTTTTATGTAATTCTTTCTCCATTAAAGTCATTGCACAGTGTCAGATTCTCCACAACGATAAAACATTCACTTTACTTCAAAATATGTGTTTCTCTCTCTTGATCTCTCTCAAAGACTTATGGTTAAAAACAGCATGCTAGCACATTAGGCTCTGATTGGGTACTCTCTCACTCACACACACACACACACACACACAC
>NC_045735.1:14705705-14707025 GCF_008692095.1 Etheostoma spectabile | reverse complement strand
ACACACACACACAAACACACACACACACACACAGAATTGTAATCAATGTGTTTCTGCAGCTTGTGGAAGCACACATGATCACAAAAACATCGAAATACACAGAAACTGACAACCCTGAAAGGGAACTCTGTCTCGCATGGAGTGTGCGTGTGTGTGTCTGATTTGTCGGCAACCAAAATTGCTCTTGAACAAATTAAAGTACTGTGAGAAGATGCATTGACAAAAAAAGAAAAAGATTGGTAGATACAGAAAAAGGACAAAGAGTGGGAGAGAACGTTTTATTATTGACGATTATACATCAAAACCTTTCTGTGGTAGAATATATCCATAAAGTTCAGATGCAAAAGACACACCACTCATACGCAGATAGATACTAACACATACACACATTTTTGCTGAAGGAAAGTTGTATCTTCAAACTAGAGATTAGATATAGTAACTCCTGATATAATCCTCTCACAATGAATGGACCATTAATAATGATTATATTACAATATGTGTGATTCTGAACAGTATGTAATTTAGTTATTGTGATACAAAACTCTGCATCAAAATATGTTATTATTTCATTATATTGTGATTGGCAGACATAAAGACATTTAGAGTGATACACTAATAGATAGATAGATTGAAAAATAGATATTGGAGTGGTTGATGTGAAAAATAAGAGAAAGAAAACAAGGGATAGAGTGGATGAATATGAATAAACAGGGATGAGAGGACATCTGCACTGCCAACTTCAATTATGAACACTGACCGCACTCCTTCGCCGTATCCCTTCCCTCCTCCTCCTCACTCTAACTGGCCAACTGGTTTAGTGAAGGAGGGAAGGACTGGAGAGACAGATGGTAAAAAGAAGCTGGAAAATTTTGAAACTACAGAGATACAGTAAGACTGAGCAGATGGACACAGATACAGAAACCGATCCTTAAAACAAAGCCCTCTCTTGGTAGAATTTCCACCGGCCTGCTGAGTCTCAGTTTATTTGTCCCTATTTCCCTCCTTTTACATCCACTGTGTCTTCATTCTTTTTTCGTATGCTCCCTGCCTCCCTCATTCCCCTTGTTGCGTCAGTTTTTCATTTCAAGCTTGACTGCTGAGACTGCAACCTCATTGGTTTCTGGCCAAAGAGCGAGACAATGAAACAATAAGAAGAGGGACAGACATATAGAAAGAGAGATTTTGTTATGCAATATGGGACAAGAGAAGTGTTGAGAAAATGTGGGATGTAGCATGGATGTAGAGGTGAAAACAAAAACAAATTAAATACTAGGAAAAGAGAAGAGAGAGAGAGAGAGAGAGAGAGAGAGAGAGAGAGAG
>NC_045735.1:14702530-14705695 GCF_008692095.1 Etheostoma spectabile | reverse complement strand
AGAGAGAGAGAGAGAGAGAGAGAGAGGTGAGTCAAGTGAAACGTACAAGGACAAAAGCAGAAGAGGAGAGCTGTGGTTTAAGTCACACAAAAAACATAAACATGCTCTCACTCACACACAGATAAGGGAACACACACAGACATTGGCCAATCACTGCCAACAGCTGTGCCTCCAACTGAGATATGACCTGCTACAGTGACACAGCACTAAACAGAAACCCAGGAAAAGCACACAGACACAAATAAACACAAGGAAAGTGAAGACACATATTAACCCACTTACTGTAATGTGACACACAAGCACATGTACACAATAATAAAAACATACAGGACACACAACATGAGCACTATTGATGACAGGCTGATGCTGAAAACCATGCGCTACCACACGGAAAGACTGTGGAAGACAAATACAACAAAAGACTATTCCTGTTTCCCGCAAATAAAATGTGTAAATACATCTTTTAAAACCTGAACTAACAACACAGAGAGCGTGCTGGTGAATAATTCAACAGAGAGACGCAGGAAGAGGGATTGGGAGTCAGTCACGCGCAATGGCGCCGGTTAGTGACGGTAGCAGGCCTGGTTTCAGAAAACGAGACAAAACAGCGACTGGGTGAGTCAGTTTAGCACAGCACAACCCCTCTTAGGTATGAAAGTATACACACATCCAGGCAAGCATAGGTTTCATTCGCACGTTAGGGAGAGGACACCAATAACCATTAATGTTGCGAGCTAGGTTAGTCTTAAGTAGCTGTGTTTTGTTGTTTAATGAGTCCAGGTTTGCGTTAGCCTTGTAACACAACATATAAATATATAGAATCATTATAGAGTAACCTGCATTAATAAATAAAGGTCATCGTCAGACGCTATTGTCGATTTTCAACAACCCATCTTAAACAAAAACCACACACCTATTCTGGTACGTCTCAATACAAGTATGAACCAGAAAATGACCATAATATGAGCACTTTAACACCTGTCCCTAAGCTATACCAAACACACACAGAGTACTTACTTTTTCCAGGAGCGGTAGCCATATAGTGACAAGGTGAAGGTTTTTCAGGCAAAGCCAGTCTCCATTTCGAGAACATTCTCTGAGTGTAGCTAAGGCCACATCTGCCTGCCCCTGGCCCATGGAGATCTAGACAGACAGAGATAGTGGGGGAGGTTAGTAGGTGGTGAGAAACAGAAGCAGTGGGATGGAAAATTTGTAAAAGTTAGGTGGCAGATAATCTGATTCAGTATGTGAATTTGTCTATCTCCTTAGCGGGAGAAACGTAAATGAAATACTTGCAAAGTGAGTTAACCAATGAAATATTTATTAATGGTATTCAAACATTGATGCTAGTAACTCATAACTAATTTGAGTTATATGTAACTGATTGGACTTGGAGTAATGTTATATGTAGCAGCCATATGAGTGGAACGCACCTGTACATGTTTAGCACCCCGTATATGGGTTTGCAAGCAATAATAATTAGTTGTAGCTACAATGAATATGGAATTAATGTGTTTTTCTGTTAACTATTTGAATATTCTTCGATAATACACATATTAGCTACATTTTCTAACTTGGCAAGTGATCTTGTCACAATAATTTAAAGGATGAGCGTAAAAATCCTTTGAAAATACAACTCAAACTGTAATGAAGGAACTTGTCACGCTAAATAATGGAACGACTCTTGTTATGTGTTTTTAATAGTTTTTACAGCGGCGTTCTATAGACTTGGGGCAGAGGCAACCAAGTTATAGGTTTTGGCTGTTTTAGGTTGTTTGTAAGTACATTTCTTTGTGGGTTCTGGTCTCATCAGTGAATTTGTTGATAATTCCAAAACTATACAATAATACCAGCATTGTTTTTAAATATAGTTGTATAGTTGTAAAAATAGTTGTATTAACCACATGTTGAATAACTGCAGGTATGTAGGAGTGTCAAGTACAAGGGCAGTTTTCTCACACATCTGGTCTTAAAATGTATTACAATTGATGAACTCCACAGGCAGAACATTACCATAAGCTATGCCTCAAAACTGTGTTAAACATTCCACGAGCTGTAGCATTTTCATTTTTCCCGTTTAGGTGCACAATATACTATTTTGTTGACTTGATCTGGCATTCTGTTCCTATGATATTTCATTGCACTTGCTAATCTACTATGACTTCTCCAATTTAATTATGTTACTCTCTACCTCATGATAGTTGTCCCTGCCCACGGTTTCTGCTGCTAGTTCTGCAAGCTCCTGGGACGGATCTGCCCCTGGAGAGATGATGATCAACACTGGCTCCCATTCCAATGTCTCAGTGTAGAGACGTCGCAGGTTCAGAGGAGGGGGGGAGAGCTCTTTCATACCTGCAGAGAAGAGAGGGAGATAGGAAGAGAATGAAGTGTCTGAAAGAAAGATCTGTAAAGAGTGTTCCAACATCTTATTTAAAGGTGATATGCCACTCAAAGTCGTAGTGACTAGATGTATTGCACAGACGGGGTCCACCAGGAGGTGACAGATAAAAGGCAAAAAACAGCAGGAAACAAGAAGTGGCGCTAAATGTTAGTAAGTAGAAGCAAACTGGCCTTTGGTAGGATAGGAAAGAAAGAGACACACAAATCAAGAGGGAAACAATTCTAGGGAGAAAGAGGGTGGACATGAATAGGGAGGGGTTGACAGTGCCTAAAGGGTGGTGAAGGGGAAGGTTGGGGAAAAGAAAAAAAACAGAAGAGGGACAGCAGAAGGGAGGCATTGATGGAGAAAGAGAGAGAGAGGGCAGAAGAGGAAGAGAGAGAGAAATTAGTAGCGTGTTGTGCTGTGCATACCGATTACTAGGTATGCAGCAGTATTCACCCCACATAGGTATGCAGCAGTATTCACCGCACATAGCAGAAGAATGCCTTATCAGCCCCCTGGTGTCGAGAAACCAGGCTCTTTGTGTATGTGCCTAAGTGTATGTGTGTGTGTGTGGCTGCATGTGTGCATTTCCTCACTAAGCATTAGGCTCTAATCCAGCTGTAATATTATGAATGACATATCAGATATGGGTTAATAGTGAAACACAAGCAGCGATACAGGCTCACATAGTATGAGTGGCTATGTAAGAAATTCCGCTGTGAAGTTATTTACACATGTATCAGCAGATATCTCTTTCTCTCACACACACACACACACACACA
>NC_045735.1:14700233-14702520 GCF_008692095.1 Etheostoma spectabile | reverse complement strand
CACACACATACACACACACACACACACACACACACACAGCTGTCTTTTCTGGTTGAGACGACTTTCCCAGCCTGAACATTCTTTTGGTGTCTGCTGCCAAATGAAATCTGCTGCACTAGAAAAACACATACGTGCACACGCACAAGGTCTTGGTAGAGAACATCACAGAGCGACCTTTTGCTGCATCACCATGGCAACACTAAGGAAAACAGTCATCTGACCACATGGCTTATGATGTCTGACTGCAGAAAAAAGGGGAGCATTTACAGAACATGCGCGTGCACAAATATATACATAACTTCCTTTGACATGGGCAGGTAATCAGTATTCATGCTGCAGACCAGCATCCTCTGTCTGTGAATAGCAGAGTTCACCTTGGCTTTAATGACACACAATCAGGGCAAAGAGGAGCCTACAAAAAAGACAGTGCTACAATCTCCCTATGGTTCAAACACTTAGTGGAGGAAACACTGAATGGCAAAGAAGTAATCAGCAGACACTTGGTTGCACACAACACTTGACCTTACAAAAATCGACAGAATACATTTGCATTTAAATCCAGATTGACTGTTAAAACAAAAAGCGGTGTCTTCTTAGCTGTATGATTGATAAAAAAAAGATGAAAGACAGAGAGATACCGTATGCGTTTTATGCATATGTAAAAAAGGGTTTGTATTTTTGAAAAATAGAAAGCATGCCAGTGAGTGAGCAGCGAGCAAGTGTGTGTGTGTGTGGTTGTGTTCACCCAGGCATGCCCGGGTGCGTGAGCAGTGCCCAGGCCCGGACTGGGGGGATTGAGTGAGATTAGCTGTAAGAGGATTACAGACCATGCCTCATTAGCATACTGATTTACTGCCAAAAACACATACACACAAAATCTTCTTCTCTTCTGTTCTTTTTTTGTATCTGTCTGTCTCTTTCTTGCTCTCTCATTCAGACACACACTCTTTCCCATCATGCACTTGTACACACACTACACCTTAGTCAATGGGTTCCCTTGGCATTCAAGGAGCTCTCTCTCTATTAGGATAGTGTAAGTCTGTGTTTTATTAGAACTGCTCAAAGACAAACAAGAAGAAAGTTAAAAAAAAGAAAGAAAAAAAGAGCTTTTGGGGAATTAGCTCAAATGAAAACACAGACAGATTCCTTCAAAGATTGGAGATCTTAGAGAGATGGGCTGTTTGTTCCCACAAACTCAGGAGAGCATATCGACGAGATAAAAAGGTTACCTAGACAAACAAATTGTCACACACACTAAGGTTGGAGTGTCATCTTCAATGGTTATTGTTTCACTTTTTCCATATTTGACAAAAGCTCTTACACCTTTGCTGGTGCTGTAGGCAACGCATCAGTCTCATAATCTGAAGGCAGTGAGTTTGAGTCTCACACGGGGCAGGTGTTTTAAGAAAGAATGAACGGAGAAAGTTGCTACGCAGTTGTGCAAATATAATACACACCTTCAAAGATGGAGAGATGGGCTGATGGACACCCACAAACACTGATATAGGCGCACATTAAGGATGCCCCTCAATGAGGAAGTATTATTATTAATAGCACTCTGGAGCAGCTGCACAACAGCTGACACTGAGTTTCAGTCAATAGAGCTTTGCTATCAGTCGGAAGCAAGGCAGTCAGAGTATTCTAGCTCACCAAGTGCTCCCTCCCTCTCCGTCTATATCTTCTCCCTTCCATCCTTTTTTGTAAGCACTTATTTTTGGCTGGGGCTCTATTGAATGTCCTATTAACAAAAAAATGTAAAATAATTTGAGAGTTTAGAATAAATTCTACACTAAAATAACAGCCAATCATTTTCAAAAAACATGGGTAATTTAGTTTTATGAAAACAAGTTAAGCTACACGATTAGGGAAGTAACGATTACCGGTGTAACGCTAAACTACGGTAGAAATGTTGACGGTAACAGTTATCCTTTTCATTTCAAATATCTTTTTTATCAGGGTATATTACCACAGTGTGGAACCCCTATGTTAAATCCTTCCCAGCTTCATTGGAGGCACCTGAAGTTGACGTGCAGGTGCACAGCGCTCAGATAGGAGAAAGGGACAGAATGTAGCAGCTGTTAACCGACTCTTGTTCTCTATCTTTTTTTCTTTTCTTTCCCGTTTTAACTTAAGTTAAAACTATTCTGTAGCTTGCTAAACTGTTATGGGTTTTACTGCCTTATATCTTCAATAAGTGTTGTGCTACGAGTTGGAAGTTTAGCCTGTGTTACAACATGACATTTATTTGGAGAGAGAACGAGAGAGAGAGAGAGAGAGAGAGAGAGAG
>NC_045735.1:14688530-14700223 GCF_008692095.1 Etheostoma spectabile | reverse complement strand
GAGAGAGAGAGAGAGAGAAAGAGAGAGATATTATCGTCTTGATAATATTGCTGTTGCTGTGTCTCTTGTTGCATAGCTGATAGATGTGTAGATTGTTTATTATTACTGTGCAGCCACGTGTTGATATTCATGTTGTGTTTGCTAGCAACGTGCAATCGCCAGTAAACAGACAAGCGCTGTGCAGCCACGTATCTATTAGCTATTAAAGGTGTATTACACTGTTTGCTCCGTTAAGAATATGTGTTCTGTAGTAGAAGTGACTCATTCTAAGTTTGTGTTACTGAACAATATGTCACATTTACTGTATATTAATTAATACAGAGAAATTAATGTATTTCTTAGTACTGTTTCTTGTTATATGCTGGTTGCTATAACATTCGGTTTTGGTAAAAAATGTTCTTAGTAAGTCAAATTATTATTTGCTTATATTTCAGAACCACATCAAACTTCACATGTAGCGTCAAAAACAACTTCATAGTTAACTTCATGTTCGAGTTGTAAATAAATCTTCCTGGATCTCAAAGTCAGACATCTCTGGTTCAAGTTCTTACCAGACACCCTACAGCGGGCCAGTGTTTCAGTAGCCAGTTTTCAATAGTTTTTACAAGCCTATTGCCTATATTTTTGTAATATAATAAACACCGTTACACGTTTTGAAACGTTTTTGAAACTATTTCAGCTTGTGTAGGCCTATCAGTGCTTTCTGAACATTTTGAACACAAATTTAAAAATACCACAATAATACCGAAAACCATGATAATTTTGGTCACTATAACTATATAAACATACATATTATAAATATTGTATTGTCCCCTTAGGGAAATTTGTCTTAGACAGTACAAGTGAAACAGTTGCAACTGTGACATGTCTACTCATTTTCCAGGTGTCATTGTATAAGCAATGTAATGCACTGGGAAAATATGTATATGAAAACTATTATGGACCAATTTTTCTTGAGTCTCACACAGGGCAGGTATTTTAAAATTGGATAACAAAAAAACATTGGGTGAAATACATGGCACATACTGTTGGGATTTTTAATATATTTGCAAAAGAATAAGAAACATAACTCTGATATCAAAAATGTAAAAATCTTACTTGTGGCAGTTTTCTTGTAAAACGTATCACCTCACAATATAGAATTGTGAAGATACACTATTTATTTTAAAATGTTACCATGACATCACCATTCACTCAATGGTGCTTCATCATTGGTTTTGAAACTGTGATTGCTCTAGACCTCCTCTCAGTCCAACATCTCTCATGCACATCTTTGTTTTGTTTTTTTCACTGTTCAGTCTAAGTCTCTGACACTGTACCTCACACTCATCAAAGCACACACATATACAGCTGACTAAATTGACTACCTCATGCACTGTATTGTCAATTTTGTTGTTGTAGTTCCGTAATATTCATCTAGTTTCCTTCAATCTGCACTCCACAGCTTTAGTACTAGGTCATGACACAAAGCATCAACATTCCTTTCCATGACTGCAGCCCCTTTTGTGGCCTCGTTGGTGCAGTAGGCAAATGTGTGTCAGTCTCAAAATCTTTTTGTGTGCACATGGAGCAAGCATTTTATTAAAATGAATTCCAAAGGGACTGATAAATGCTACAGTTATCCCTGTAATATTATACAGCTCAGATTTATCTTGTGAATCTAAATTTGATGTGTGCTTTCCTCATGAATATCAGCAAAGTAATAATAAAGTAAAAAAACAACAACAACAAAAAAAACAGAGACAGATCCTGAAGCTACTCCATAGAAAATGATCAGTGGAACCAATCCTAGGTCACTACAATATTATCAAGTGTGATTTTACTGGGATGTGGCTATATTTTCTACCTAAGAGCTGTAAACTCAATATTTGAATAACACTAATTTGCTTGTAGTCTCAAACTTAAACTGAGCCTACAAAATGACTCAATATCACTGGGCCCCTATTGGCCAGCTGATGACATCATAAACTCATACAGGTATAATTTACTGTCAAAAACTATTGGAAAAGAAAAATATGAATTCTATCTTGGGGTGTGTTTTCTCATTAAAATAAGAAATGTTTGGCCTTGAGATATTGTTTATTCATTAATGAATATTCATATGACAAATATGCTGATGTCCAAAGCACAGAGTTTTTCCCAAGGTTAACACACCAAGTAAGGCCTTTTAAAATGCTTGTGTGTATTTGGTATACTGTATGACTGACAGAGGAAGGTGCAGGACCAGAGAGTAAAGGAAATAAAGTGTGTTCTTTTAATCAACATACAAAACTGTATCAACTCAAACTAAAACCTTTATGTTATAAATGTGGTGTTATGTAAGCTGTTACAAAGGTTTATAGTAACCTTAATATTAGTTTTTTAGTAAGACCACTTAATATGTCCAATGGGGTGATAAGAGGGGAAGACATAGGCCTAACATTTGGACAACCCAGTATTACAGTCAGCTGGGGTTATGTTGATTAATGTTTCAAATGAGTTTTAATGGCATTCTCTAATCTAAGATAATCAGACTAGCAACTTTGTTTCTGAAAACTAAATGGAAAATACTTTTGACATAAGTGGTTAACTGGATCATGAGCAGCTCAAAAACAGGCATACACACAGACAATGCGCGCATGCACACAGACAACATCCACACACACACACACACACACACACACACACACACACACAGCTGACATAGTGATTTACAGATGAATGTACAAGCTGCTGTTGTACAAACAAAACAATTCTACTTAGCTACTCTCGCATTACCTGATCTTACTCTACAGCGCTGTGGAGTAAGATCTGGCTCTACCAAAAATACAAAAAAACGCTCAGTTTGTTTGCATTCCTTTAGACCAATCCCCACCAATCAGTCCCAAAACACCCCAGTTAGATAGGAAATGCCATAAGCATATTCTTTGTAAGTCTTTACAATCCTTAAAATCCGTAAAAATATTAATAAAGATGTGACCCATTTCAAGAGCAGCTAGGTGAATGAAATAAAAAAATAAAAAGCCCTAATATGAAACACTTACCCAGTGCCTGGGTGGCAAATGTCGCCATGGCACTCTGCAGGCGGTCTGGTCTAACTGCCTGAATCAATAACAGCTGGGGAGAGGGTAAAGCAAAGAGAAAAAGAGGAAGAAAGAATCAAAAGATATCTATTAAAATATTTTAGACAGAAGGTCAATCCCATTCATATAACAAAATGTTACATATCCACACAGAAAAATAGCAGAATTTGGATAAATGTTCATTATCAAATTCGCTGAGGCTTTGATATGTTCTTTTTTAATATATGTTTGAGAACACAATACCCAATGAGTAAGTCAATTGGTGTGACAGTCAAGTGTGCATACTTGACTTTAGTGATAAATGGCTTCTGTCTTGTTCATGCTTTGAAATTAGATTAGCTAATTCTTTATTTAATCTCAAACCACATGTGAAGGGGTGGGCTCAAAGCCATAACCAAACTGTTTTATTTCTAATCCTATCACGTCTTCTCCTTAATACCGAAAAGAATTACAATAGATTTAATGGGCTGTCATTACAGTCAATTACAGTAATAACTAGAAAGGACACACACACCTCTGGCAAGGCTGTGCTATGCTCTAAATGTATTATTTTGTAAATAAACTTAGTGATAGACAATATCACTAATATTTTTTGGAAGAAATATTGTTTAGTTATATTTGGTTTTTGTACAGGAGAATAAATTCTGCAAAATTCCAAGATACCACCATGACTAAGTTATGGTCATAATTATTATTTGAGGAATTTGGGAAAAATTCGGAGAAAATTATGACATCTAAAATAAATGTAACTGTTTTAGGAGTGTTCTTCAAAAACTGCTTTGCAAAAAAAATTGAAATACTGAAAAATGGATCTTGAAACAACAAATCCATAGGGGGAAAAAGATCTTTGTTGCTATGCTTTATAAAATGGTGGCGCTGTCTGCACTAAAGCCTAATAAGTTCCTCCCTGATCCATGGATTAACTTTACAATGGATTTCACTGAAATCTGTTGACTGACAGAGACACAATCAAACAACCTGATTTTAAAACACAACTTTTTTGGCAGAAGTAACAAATACATAAAGTCTCTAAGTGTGTTGACTTTTTATATACTCTGTAAATTATGATAACATTGGTTCATTTGGCTGATGAAATAACTTTTTTGATTGACAACAAAAAATGTGATGGAAAGCTGACCTGCTGGAATGGAGTAATCTTCTTGGCAATGGTGGATGGGATTTCCTGTTCACACTGCGAGCTTTGCGAGAAGGACAGCCAAAGGTCTGAGTCACTCAAACACAGAGACTGGTAGACGGCTGGGAATGTAGTCTGTGAAAGAGGGATGGCAAAAGTTAAAAGGGTGACAAGAAATAAATAAACAGAACAAGAAATAATGTTAGATAAAGATACAATCCTAAGCTTTGAAAGGATTGCTTTATTGGTATTCGATTTATGTCAAAAGCTATTATTATTCTTATTATTATATTTTTTGTGTGTTTACTTTCAAAATGGCCACTGCTCCTTGCCTCTCCTGATCAATCCAAGAAGGGAACTCCTGCAGAGAGAGCAGAGGTTTGAATCAAATACAGAAATAGTACTGTGTTTTCTCAAAAAACTCACTCTCTACAAGTTTACCTCTTTCTTAAACATTTCTCCAACAATGGATCCAGTGAAGACATCCCACTCCTACAGCAAAAAGTAGCGTTAACACTTGACAGGTTCAAAGCTGAAATTAGCTATTTATTATTTTGTCATTGAAATCAGTATTTATGCAATCCTAAATATGCAGATACTAAATCTATTACGATAACTCACACTCTCCTGGAAGAGTTCAGGGTGCATGCCTTTCACAAAGTGCATTGCAAACATCAACTGGTCAGCCTGTGACAGAGAGAAGAAAGGAGAGAGATTGATACATATTGATACATTTTGCCCCTCTCAAAACCCACAAACAATACAGCACACAATGTTAGCATTGCTTCCAGACTAAGGACAAACACACTCATATTCCCATTGCATGATATACAGCTCAGTCAGTCTGACTAAATGGCTTGTAAAGGGTTGCTACACACTGACAAATAAGCCCCAGGGACTTCAAGAACTACACTGGCTGTTGTATTATATACACATTTTCTCTCTCTCTCTGTCTGTCTTTCTTCTAAAACAGCCTAATAAGATGCTTATCCCAGTCCCACCCACAGAGTGAAGCAGAAAGACAGTGACCAAGAAAGCAGCAAGAAACAATGCAGAGCGCAAATATACAGAAGTTTAAACCCTCCTCCAATGCCATAGTTGTCTTTCTATCTTAAAGATGTGGTAGATAAGACTTATAAAACTAACTTTCTGTCACATTTGCTGAAACTGACCCTATGTTTGAGTAGAACTACATGAAGCAGGTAAGTAAAAAAAAAAAATCAGGCGCCACCTAGAGCCTGTAGTGTGAGTTGCAAAAATCCACCACTACCTGTTCAGATGCACCAATCATGGCCAGGGGGGCGTCTAACTGCATGTCAATCACTGCTCATGCACACGCATTTATTCTCCCTTTTAGGGTGAGGGGCTTAGGACACCATTTTGGGCTTTAGCAGAAAGGGGGAAGGGACTGAGAAGTAGTCCATGTTCACATTATTTGGCTAAGTCCTGGATCTTTGCAATCCTACCTACAGCACCTTTAACAAACTCATAAACAAGAAAACGTGTAAACAATCAAATATATGCTCTTAATTAATTAAAAGACAGTTACATATAGGAGATAGAATGGACAAAATAAACCTGCACTCATGATCAACATTAACCACAACACTGCAGTACAGCTAATCTGGTTCTTCAATTCCTGTCACAAGCATGTTTGATTGCCTGTAATACTTTTAGACTATATAACATAATTGTGACAACAATGTTCAAAAACACTTCACATACCTTTCCTTACCTGACCTACTACTGTAAATGAAATTATGTCGTGTGAATGTCTTCCGAAAGCATTATAACAATGTATTATTTCTCTCTACAGTTACAGTACATACCATTACTGATTCTCTGACATCATGCTTATTATGAGTAACAATACCACAAAGGACAAGGACAAGGACAACCAAATTGGCAGTAGCATGCAATTCAGTAAAACCTCTTAAAGTGCTCATATTATGCTCATTTTCAGGTTCATAATTGTATTGAGAGGTTATATTGGAATATGTTTACATGGTTTCATTTTCAAGAAACACCATATTTTTGTTGTACTGCACTCTGCTGCAGCTCCTCTTTTTACCCTGTGTGATGAGCTCTCTGTTTTAGCTACAGAGTGAGGTATCTCACTTTTGTTCCACGTTTGTTGGGAGTCACACATGTGCAGTACCTCGGTAACACTGCTAGCTAATCAGAGTATGAGGGTGTGCCACACTAGCAGCTAGGTGAGCATTATAAAGTGTGTTACAAAGTGACACACGTTTTTCACGGAAGTAAAGGCTGGACTATAATACAGCTCTTTGGAGCAGTTTGTGAACAGTGTTTTCTGTTGGAGATGGTAAGTCCCTTTGGGGTTGACTTTGGGCTTTTTAACTTTGGAAGTCTATTACATGCACAAAAAAGATATGTAACACAATAAAGGAAGGGAAAAAACCCAAAAAGCATAATATATAAGAAATAAGAACAAGAATAAGAACACTTTAATGTTGTGTTTTGTAAAGTGGCAAAAAGGCAAATGACTGTGTTAAGATGTCTGGGTATTCTCAATAGCTGCAATCACTGCTACCGGATGTGCACTTTGTTGCTGAAAAATAAGGTACATAAGGGAGATGGTAGTCTTTCTGAGAATGTATATTATGCAACCACAGTGGCTTTAGTCATTCAGATGTGCTTTCTAAATAGTTACTGAATTACAGCATCATTGGATGAGATTAGACACACTGCATCCAAAGGACACCTCAATCTAATGATCAAGTGAGATGATTTGGAATCCCAGTGGTCTTTTACATCCACCTTAAAGTAAATCTTAAACTGCAGACTACTAGCAAGAATGCTAAAGTAATACGCAACTAATAGATGTACAAAAGTATAGGACACAGATCAGGTAGTGTGTCACATAAACACTCAAACCCATAGACTGACACACAACAAAATATAAAACATCTCATTATAAGTTGAGTAACATAAGCTTAACAAGTTTACACCCATACAAATTATTCTAAATAATAAAAACAGTCTTTGCTCAACAATCTATATTTGGTAGAGTAACACTGATTCTTAATCAAACTTTGATGTGTGTCGAGTCATACTCAATCAATACCTTATTAAGTTGAATCAGTTGCGTTTGTGAGCGAATAGAATAGTTTGAGTGCCTACTACGGTCATACCAAATAGATATTCCAAAAATATGGCATGTTTTTGTTCTTTATTTCCCCTAAAAGATGTATACAGTATTTCATGTTGTTCTAATCTTGTATCCGCTCAGATTCTCCTCTTCTCTTTTTCTTCCATTACGTTTTCATCATTTTTGTGTCCTCTCTCGCTCATTATCAGCTTTTATCTTTTAACTGGACCCTTTCTCCCAGCTTTTCTCCTCTCCCCCTTGAAGTAATGTCTTCTGTAGCACAGAAAGGGCTGTTGACAGAAGCACTGATAATCTAGTCCAATGTTTCCTTTCTGCTAATGACTGGACTGCTGCTGTCTACATGTTGTGTGTGTTGGGTATAGCCTATAGATGTGTACAGCAGTTAATATCCACCCTGGCTCTGCTTGAAACTTCCATTACTATTCATGCACGCACACACAAAAGATAGAGAAACTACATTAACCATTTTATGCCTGATCGATGCAACGATTGCTGTGTTGGTCAATATATAACTTTCATTACTGTGATAGCTGCAATAAGAATACTACTATACTACTACTTTTTACAGTGGTGGAATGTAACTAAGTACATTTATTCAAGTACTGTACTAAACCCTTGTGTTGTACTCCGTGTCAAGGGGACTTGTTTAGTTTATCTAACACGTTCGAGTGCAGGATGGGTCTTGGGACCCCAGAGGCCAAGGCCACGGTAGCAGAAAGTAGGTCTCTGGGACCCGAAGGACAACACAAGGATTTAGTACAAATTTGAGGTACTTGTATTTTATACATTTTCCTGATGATACTAACATACTTTTACTTAAGTAACATTTTCAATTCAGGACTTTTGCTTGTAGCAGAGTATTTTCACAGTGTGGTGTTAGTACTTTTACTAAAGTAAAGGGTCTGTCAATGCATCTGCATAACAATAACCAACCTTGTTACTAGTAAAGCAGCTTATACCTTACATTATGATTGGCTGAAAGGCCAAACATTACACATTGTGGTAGTAGTAAGGGAGAAAAGATTGGGGGGAGTAAAGCAAGAGTATGCAGATGAAGAAATCAACATTACATTATAATATCTGCATACATCTTAATATTTGTTTTAGGTACTTTATGCATTTTAGTTTTTAATTACATATTTCATATTAGGCTATGCTATGTCAGATTGTCTGTTTGAGTTTAAAAGAAGTATTTGTAAAAAATTAATTACATCTAATTTGTAGTCTGTGAAAACCTTTTTTGCCAGTTAATCAAATGTGTCAACTGAACACAACAACCTACCAATTTGTAACAACATTAGTTTGCAAAGGATTTGCAAAGGATTTTTGAAGGTGTGAGTAGAAAAAGTGGAGACGTTTAATTGGCTCCTTATGAGTGATCATTTGAATTAACAAGAAACAAGAAGACAGAAATAAAATATCTATTACAAAACAGACTGAACCTGTTTTTCAGTGCAAACTAATCTGAGGGGTTTACATCAAGCGAAATGCCCCACTTTGTTTGTCACTACCCACTTATTACTTATACAAGTTATCCGAGTGATGACAGAAATTTTTTGAGATGCTTAAACAACATTTGTTCTATATCTATGTATAAGTGTGTGTTTTACCTTGAAAAGGGACCGGCAGACGTACTCATACACCATATTCTTCAAGCTGGCCTCCAAAGCAGCAATCCTGGCGTCAGTATTCTCTGCTTCCTAAAATACATGCACAGACAGACACACACACACACACACACACACACACACACACACACACACACACACACACACACACACACACAAACTTAACACTTTGTGGATATAGTACTTGTAATACGTTTTGTGTAAGCTAATGTGTTTGTGTGAGTAAACTGAAAAGAAGACTTTTCAATGTGTTATGTTAGACATGAGAGGTTAAAATTATCCTCCGAATCTCAGGAACCATCTGCAGCTCATAGCAAATTAAACTTGATCATTCAATACAACAAAACAAAAGATACAAACAAAGAAAAAGTCTGTGCATCAATGCAGAATTTTGACCACACTCACTGAAAGCCACACACGCACGTTCGCACACACACTAGTGACCAGCTGCGGCCTGGTGACATTCTTGGATGACAACACTGGCTCTAACAACCCACACAGGATTTGGGGAATCAGTGCTGAATCTCTCAACCTAGTGTGGTGTGTGTGTGGTGTGTGTGTTGTGTGTGGGTGGTGTGTGTGTGTGTGTGTGTGTGTGTTGTGGGTGTGTTGGTGTGTTTGTGTGTGTGTGGCACCCGTGCATGTGCGTGTTGTTGTGTGGCACTCGCGCATGCATTGTGCGTGCGCTCTGGTTATCAGACAGTGTTTAGGGCTCAGATGGAGAACAGCAGTGTGATAGACAGAGTCCATGTTGGTCTCCAGCTGCACAGGTCAGACTGAGATAAACACGCCGAAAACAAAACGAGCTGAAATAAGTCAAGCTGACCTAAACTGAAATAAAATTGTCTAAAATAATTGAAATAAAGTCAATGGAGTAAAGCTAAAAGGAGTTAAACTAAACATTCAAACAACAAAAGAATGTTTAATTTATTTTGTACCAATTGTGCAAAGAGCCTTACTTCCATAAGTGACATAATTAATATTATTGTATGAATTAATGTCTATACCTCAAAAAAAGTAGTCCAGAACACAACCCCCTGTAAAATGGTGAATTGTTGTTTTTACAACTCGTTTTTGTATGGATTAAACAATAATTTGTTGTACTTAATTTTAGACTAAATACAAAGCAATGAAGGCACACATGGCCCCATGACAGGCCCCTAACAGAAACGCAATGTATACTTAGATCAACGTAGAGGCTGGGGGTGTGGCCTGACCAACTGCCACTTTGCTCGTTTGCAAGCCATGATGTCTCTCTCTCATGGGTCAGCCAAATTCTCTGGGCAAGCAAAGCAGAGAAAAGGGAGGTAACAGATCGGCCCATCTGAGCTTTTATTTTCTCAAAGGCAGAGCAGGATACCCAGGGCTCGGTTTACGCCTATCGCCATTTCTAGCCACCGGGGGACCATAGGCAGGCAGGGGGAACACATATTAATGTTAAAGAAACCTCATAAAGTGTGAAATTTTCATGTCAAGGGACCTTTAACACATTGCTGAATTGGATGAAAATGGAAGTAATGTAAGAGTTGTGTGTCATCCAGTCACCTTCATGGCTTGAAGAGCCCTTTGGAAGAGGCGTAGAAAAGATGCAAGGCTGAAGCGGTACATGTTGTTGATCTTCGACAGGTCTGTGATGACAAAATACATCTTGCTGGCACTCTCTGCAAGAGGCAGGTAGGCATCACGCTCCTTAAAAAAAAGCAAGGAGAAAGCAACAAGAAAGCGGGAAAGGAAATAGAGAAAGGGGAAGAGAAGAAACCAAGAGGCAGCAGAAAAAGAATAACATTTGTTTTAGAGAAGTCCAGGAAATACCACAAATGGATACATGGCAGGGAAAGGGACTTATATGGGGGATTGATACAAAGAAAAGTAGAATCAAAAATGTTTATTTCAATTGAGATCGAAGGAGAGAGAGAGAGAGAGAAATGAGGACGGACATGAGGTGTGATGAGACAGGAAATGTGAAAAAACAGGGATGTGCATATGAGAAAGACAAAAATGGGAGAGATAAAGAAATAATTAAAAGCAACTGAGAGAAAAGTACAAAAACAGTTCTGGTGTAACACTGCACCCTAGAGGATAATGATGTAATGAATCTGCAATAGCTCCTTGCTTGTGCATCTGCGCAATCTCATATCTGTAGCATTTTTCGCTGTGGTTTGTTTATCTGTGGACCACTCAAATGAGCTAAAAAGCTTGTGCCCAAAAACTAGATTATACTGCATCATTGAAACTAATAGCTTACCCTTTTTTAATTTCATTAAAAGTATTGAATGTAAGATGATAATTTGTTCCAGAAAGTACACAAAACTAGAAATGTGGGGTAATTTTACATATGCAGACTGGAATAAAAGTCATTATACATTCAACACATTCTGTCTCTGTCTGGATTTCTGACTGTCGTTATCTGTGTACTTTCTCTGTATATTTGCCAAGTGTGCTCGCTGTCTGTCTGTCTCGCTCTCTGTCACAGCCCTCAATCTCCATCGCCATTCTCGTGGCCTGTGTGTCTCCCTCTCTTTCTTGTCAGTGAATGAGTATAGGAGTTGTTGTGGTTATTACACTACAGTGATCCACCGGGTAATACTCATTCTCTTCTGACACCCGTTTTTTAATTTTTCATGACCAATCCAGCTTTTAAAAATTAATCATTACACTTAAACAGTGGTGAAAAGAGATAGCCCATAAAACATGTTTTTCAGATGTGTGTGTGTGTGTGTGTGTGTGTGTGTGTG
>NC_045735.1:14686249-14688520 GCF_008692095.1 Etheostoma spectabile | reverse complement strand
TGTGTGTGTGTGTGTGTGTGTGTGTGTGTGTGGTACAGTACCTGGTCAAGGGATGCCTGCAGCCTGTGTGATTCCAGCAGTGACTCCTGGATCAGGGCACTGCTTGCCTTGGTCTGGTTCAGACTCTCTATCAGCTCTCTGTTCTCCAGGATATTACCCTGAGCTGTAGCCAGGGTCTGAAACAGGAAAAAAGAGATAAAGGTTTATTACTCACAAAAGTCTCCTATATAACATATAAAGAAAATCTTAAGAAATCCAAGTAGTGGTAAGTACGGAAAAATACTAAAATCGGTGATGTCCATGCTAAAGGGAGACACTACAGGGAAAATAGGGAATATCTACAAGATATTTCCCCAGTTAATTAATAACATTAAGACAATACTTTTCAAGACACTTCATTCAAAGTCGACGGAAACAAAATTAAACCATCAATAGCTGTATTGCTTCATCTTTCCACTATTCCAACAATCACCGCAATGGTTTGGTTGAAATAAACCCTAATTTCACCCATTAGTATCTGAATATACACTGGCTCTATACAGGCTAATTACACAGCTATTTGGCTGAGGGAGTGCTAGCTGAGCTTCTGCTAACGTTAGCTCAGCTTGTTTCTCTGATAACTTAAGATGCAAACGCCCAATGACTAAAATCCCTCATCCAGTTAAAATATATATCAAAAAACAACGGGGGTTTAACTAATATCTAAAAAGTGTGTAAAAAATGTGGCTTACAACTGGGTAAATACGTCAAGACGCAGGCAATGGAGTTGCTTTTCACCGACTGCAAGACACAGGCGGACCCAGAGCATGCTGGGAAAAGCCTGGCTCTCAGCTGATCTAACAGCTGATTGGTTTAATTGCTATTTGTCTGACTGAAAAGCTCATTCTGTACAAAACACATGTGCAGGGTGAGGTGTTAGAGAGACTAAATTTGTTCATATTACAGATCATCTACAGTCTGTTGTTTATTAACATCAGTAACAAATCGCATGGAAAGCATTTTAACATTATAGTCATAGTCATAGTAAAAACAACTGAAGACTGAGTACAAGCTGATATATGGGTCTTATAACTTTTAATAAATCAGAATTGGATCTAACAGGATGTAAGTGTTTCCGTGACTTTCTGTTCAGAACAAAGACTGTTGGAAACGGCTGGAAACTGTTACGACTTGACAGTGGCCCAGGTCTTCTCAAACAAGCCTATTGTCTCATTCTGTCTACTACACCCTCCTCAAACCATCAGTCAAAATTAGCTACAACATGGTCTGCAGTGTTGGAAGAACTGAGAATTCTGAATTGGGAGAAAAGGGAGTCAAACTTTAACATTGTCTAATAATCATATAAAGCTCAATGTTTTATCACTGGGGTACATAATTTTCTTTTTGTAAGTATAAATTGTAGGCATACTGTAATATACATAATGGATAGGACACTGCCCCAGCAACAGGCTCTACACGTACCCCAAAAGTTAAGAATTCTCAACTTTTTTGTTCTCACAGTGTATGCTATATGTCTGCATGTTTACCTCTAACAGTGATTCTTCCAACAAAGCCAGCTGTATCTTCTTGTCTTCCTCTTGTTGTAGCAGTCTTGTTTTTTCAGTCTCCAATTCTGGCTTCTCCTGCTGGATGGTTAAGGCTAGCAGCTAACACAAAGACAAACACAAAAACAAATGGGCACAAGGACACACAGAAACATACAACAGAAACAGACACAGTATGACTACAACATACAGTATACAGTATATGCTTTGTATACACACTGTATTATTACACTGTAAAAGCACTTATTCCACATGGATTTTGTCGTAAAGCACTAAATTGAGTGAAACTGCTAAAAGCTATGGTCACAATACAAGGAGAACAAACCTTTTATTTAATTGTATTGGTTTTATTTTACCAAAGACTAGCACAGACTATGGCCATACACACAATGAAGTTTAATTAATGCTGCTCCAACAAAGTGTCAACAAAAATGAACATGGATTCACAAAGAAACCATTTACTGCTAGGGTATTATAGTAGATTGTGGATGTGAGTGTGGGTTACATAGGTTACCTGTCCTCGCAATCCTGCTCTAGTGGTAGTGAAGTTGACCTCTGTTACCACGGAAATGGCATCAGGGGGGAGGAAAGGGGTGGGATTCCGTGTTGCCAGGAAGAGACGGAAGTCCTCATTGTAATCAATGACCTTGTCTCCTATCTGAACCACATATCTAGGACCTGTGGGTGTGTGTGTGTGTGTGTGTTTGTGTGTGTGTGTGTGTGTGTG
>NC_045735.1:14684502-14686239 GCF_008692095.1 Etheostoma spectabile | reverse complement strand
TGTGTGTGTGTGTGTGTGCGTGTGCGTGTGCGTGTGTGCGTGTGCGTGCATGTGTGCATGTGTGTGTCGAAGTTGGACAGAAAGAAAAATTCTCTGTTAACAACTTATATTGTATCATACAGGCTTGTAACTTTGTCCTCAGTGTCCACTTTAAATCCTATGTTGTCTTCTCAATGTCTGCAATGCAGTACTGCCATGCCTTTTTTCAAACCTGTTCAACACTACCTTTAAGTGGATAAGTTGCCCTTTCTTACACTTTCACTGCCCCCACTCTTTTCAATTCAGCTTCAAATAGACAACCACCTCTCCCTGGATGAATCACCCTCATTTTCACAAGTATGTCCAATCTCTGTACAGCTGTGAGTCTAGTGACTTTCTTTCATGGCTGCATTTTGTCAGACAGAAAAAGTAACATAGTCAACAATTAAGAATGAATTTGCATTGATATTTTACATATCATAAGCAGAAGTGTAAACAAAGAGACAGGTTCTGTTCAAGGTTTCTGCCTGTTGTGATTTGGCACAATAAATAAAATTAAAGCGACGTTCAGGCAACATCTGTCAAATAGGATTGCACTACAGTTTAGAAAAAGTGGTTGTCAGATGGAGGCGAGTACACTGCTTTTTAGTTAGAAACCAATGGTTGGTTATACAGAATAAATGATTTCTCCCACACCCACTTTGCATGAAAATGGTGTTTGTGAATGTGTGCATACCCTGTGCTATGAGTTCCCTCCTCAGCAGTGGGTAGAGCACAGGTTCAACTCCATCCATCTCTTGGATGATAAGGGTTTTTCCAAATCTGACTGCCAGCTCCAGGGATGTCATGAAGTTGCTATCCTATAGAGAGCATAATTGTAAGAATACCTTGAATTCCAGTATTGGTTCCACTTGGAAGCACTTTAAAGAAATGTTCAACAGCAATGGCTTAACAGGCTCCTGCAGACATAAAATTGACCTCACCGATAGGTTAGGTTTATATATTGATTTGAACATAACATATGACCTCTGTGAAAATGAGTTTGCAAATGCAACAAAACATATAGTTAATGACCACTAGTGTGTCTTCTTTATGATATGTGTGGGTGTGTCACATTCTGTCTCTGTCTAGCTCTCTGACTGTCGTTATCTGTGTACTTTCTCTGTATATTTGCAAAGTTTGCTCGCCGTCTGTCTGTCTCTCTCTCCGTCACAGCCCTCAATCTCCATCGCCATTGTCGTTGTCTGTGTCGCTCTCTCTCTCTTATCAGTGAATGAGTGTGGCAGTCGTTGTGGTTATTACACTACAGTGATTCACTGGGTAATGCTTATTCTCTTCTGACACCCGTTTTTCATTTTTTCATGACCAATCCAGCTTTTAAAAATGAATCATAACACTTAAACAGTGGTGCAAAGAGATAGCCCATAAAACATGTTTTTCAGATGTGTGTGTGTGCGCTTACTTGTTGGTTGATGACCTCTAGTCTGTGCTGTTGGAGATGTGTGCGTAACCACTCTGTAGCTCGGGATGACGGGTCAATCAGGAATGGACAGGCAACACTCTGAGAATAGAACAACAATGAGGAACTGTGTTTTAGTTTGAAGTAATACTCTCGAAGATTTCCATTTAAATAAGCATCTATTAAGTCACTATGTATTGCCGATTGCCGGGATAGTTTTACAAAAGAGGCTGATTGAATGAGAGGACTCGGTTGTCAGTTGTCCACTATACAGTTTGTGTGTGTGTGTGTGTGTGTGT
>NC_045735.1:14681521-14684492 GCF_008692095.1 Etheostoma spectabile | reverse complement strand
GTGTGTGTGTGTGTGTGTGTGTGTACATATACAGTATATACAGGAAAAACAAACAGATACGGTAGAAGAAACAGAGAGACTACACTTCACTAAGTTCATAAGAATGAATGATGGAACCACTTCTTACCCTTAACATGAGTGCATTGATCTGAAGGCAGCAATAGAAAAAACAAAACACAATACAGACAAATGGAGGACAGATGAATGGCAACAAGGGCAGAATTCTTGATGATATGGAGATTGGCTTTTAGTATATGCTGTAGTTGTATTGTACATGCTGTTGTTTTTTTAAAGTGCATTTAACGCTTAAGACAAACACTCATTGTACACTAATGAAAGAATAGTTTGTAATAATTCATAACATGTATATGCTTGTGTGTCAAAGCAGAACTGTAATCAACAGAATTAAAACAAAAGTGAAGAAATTCATGAGATTTGACAGAAATTGTCTAACCTGTAGTATGACAAGTGCATTCTCCATGGAGAGGTCATCAGATGGCAGCCCTTGACTCTTCCAGATCAACTGCTCACTCTCCGAGCACAGGAATGACCGCAAGTCAAACTCTGACACAAACACACACAACACAACTTAGCAGCCTTTGTAATATGACACTGACACCTGAGGAACTATCTTATTTGTCACTTTTATTTTTACTGACTAAACAGTGTTGGTAATTTTAATCAAACCTCAGATATTGCAGTTACTGACAAGTCCCAATTCATCAATAGAGCTTAAATACTTTATATTACAGTTTAAGTGGCGTCACTGGGTAAATCTTGACAACCAGTTTGTGCAGAAACCATTTGAAGGACATAAGGATTTAGGAACGAAAGTGGGTCAACTGGATGACTCAGCTTTTTGGAATTTACATGCACAAAGCCCTCTGAGAAACAAGTTGCCAAGCAAAATTATATGGTCAGAGCTATTAAGACAACAATTGCACGTTTTGGAGCACATTTACAGGTTCATATGTGTGGATGGAATATTAATATCTGAATAGGAGCTGACAAATTACGGTGATTATTCTTGGCAGATGAGAAGTAAAATCCAGTGCTAAAAAAAACTGATTATTAAGTACTTAATATTAAGTACTGTAATCCTTAATGAGTGAGTGTGTGAGTTTTTTTTATGATTAAAAAATAAAGATGTTTTTTAAATGAGAGATTAAAGACAAAACATCAACATGACTGTAAAGCTAGGCAGTGACTTTAATGTAAATGGCAGACTTGGACTGTTACATGGTTACTAGTTTACTAAAGGTGCTGTATGTAGGATTGCGAAGATCCGGGACTTAGCCCCAAAAATTGAACATCAACAACTTCTCAGCCCCCCTCAGCACTCGTATTTAGTAGACCCAGCTGAGAAGTGTTGTACCATATTTATCAACAGTGAATTTCAAGTGTGTGGGTAGTAGTTTGCCTGTGTCGGCTGTTTAGCACAGAAGTTGGCATATGCTGGTGCTCGCGAGTTGGTCAAGTATAAGTAGTACAGTATGTTTACTCTGTAGTCCAGATTGAGCCATCCATGTCTCTTGACAGTGTCTTCTACGGTCTTCAGGAGCTGCAGACAGATACGTGATGAAGGCTGCAGCAAGCATGGCCCTCATAGGGAGTGTCTCCAACTCATTCTTTATCTCAGACATCTGATAGAATAAGAGACAGGTAGGTGATTAAAGTGAAGACAGTATGAAAAGAGAAAGACAAAAAAGGAAGGGCACTGCAAGGATTGAGAGGAATCAGAGGGAAGAATCTCAAGAATGGTAGGGATTAAAGAGGAAAAGATGGTATAAAAAGAGAAGTGTAAGAAACTTGACCTAGGTGCATGGGCGGTATGCCCACTCGTCCTCTTACCATTCGCCAAACAGAAGAACTGTAAACCCAACTCACAGTTCCAATAATCAAAAAAAGATATCAATAGTGATTCTGACAAGAACGCAAGATAAAAGTAATATAAGTATGCAGAAACCGTCACACACTTGCACATTGTTAACTAATGTGACATTACTGCTGTAATTTCTATGTTAATCCGGATTCTTATTAGTCTAGTGGCATGTCAGGGGAGCACAAATACGCATGTGTGTTTGGCAAATAACTATGCATCAGGCTTAAATGTCAAGCCGTATGCCCACAGGACAATGTGATCTCTGGTCCACTGTATTAATACTGTCAAACATCCTGCCACATTTTGAACTTCAACTCCAAAGATGCATCTATTCCTGAACCACTTACTTCGTAGTTGTGTGTGCCCCTCTCTCTAAGTGGAGCTCCCTTCCCTTGAAACACTTACACAATTTAGAGGCATCAACATACCTCAACAGCTACTGCATTGTGTGTAAGAGTTAGGGATGAAGTGTGTATGTGTGTGTGTTTAGGGAAATACGTGAGTAGAGAGTAAACTCTGTCTCTTTGGTGCGGACCTTGAGGAAGGCAGTGAGTGCGAGGGTGTGTGTGCGTCAGGAAGAGATTGAGTGTTTTAATTAAGGTGCAGACAGATGCTGAAAACAGCCAGAAGGGACTGAAGACAAGAGAATACATCCCACTGTCACACACACACACACACACACACACACACACACACACAAACACCCATACACACACATACACACACACACACACACCTCCTGTTGCTCTTACATGGTAAATGAGCCCCTTTCTTAGTAAATCTGTGTAACCTCCCACACAAATACACACATCAACACACTCATACATCAAGCTACCTGTGCGTTCCACCGCGTGTGTTCTCTGTCCAGTTGGGATATTAGCTGCTGGGCAGCAGTAATCGTGTCCTGAGCTTTTGTTACCTCAGCCTCCAACTTAGCTGCCTCTGTGGTATGACACTGAAACCTGAGGAAAAGAGTAAAGGGGAGGAAAAGAAGTCAGTGAGTTATAGGTATATGTTTGACTTGGGATCTGACTGACACTCTGATAGTTATTTAGCAGAGGTGGGTAGTAACGAGTTACATTTACTCCG
>NC_045735.1:14680873-14681511 GCF_008692095.1 Etheostoma spectabile | reverse complement strand
TACTTGAGTAAGTTTTTGAAAAAATTGTACTTCTAGGAGTCACTAAAGTAAATCACTATACTTTTACTTTTACTTGAGTAGATTAGTGAAGAAGAAGCTGTACTCTTACTTCGTACAGCAGCTACATGAGCCCCCCCCCCCCCCCTTTGTTCGTTTTTAACTCATTACTACGCGTCATTGTTTTTACCCCCAGCGTATGTCTCATTTTAATGTTTTATTCTGACAGAGAGAAAGAGAGTCTTCCGCTGAAGGCTCTACCACGTGACTGTGCTTAACCAATCACACGTCGTTGTACAGTCAAGTGACCATACTCGTTTCAGCAGCGGGACAGGTTAGCCATAGACCTATAAAGAGGTTAGCTTTACAGTCGTAGCAAAGCAAAGACGTCAGAATCAAACGTCGCCCAAGGCAACACAACACCAGGAGGACCCCCCCCCCCCGGCCTCATAGTGAAAGCTGGTTCCTTAGGAAAAGTGCGAAACAGCAGCTACATTGTGCGGCGTCTTCTGTGTCGAACCAAACAACTTACAGGCGCGTTCAACAACTCAACATCTAACCTGAGGAAACGTAGCAGTAATTTTATTTTTTGCTGTGGAGAGGTGGATCTTTGTCTTTTAGGTTACATACAGTATGTTTTA
>NC_045735.1:14665258-14680863 GCF_008692095.1 Etheostoma spectabile | reverse complement strand
ATCCATCCAAATTTAATGTGACAAGTCTCTCACTTAAGCTATTTTGTAATTAATACATTCATTTTAATTTATTCTATTGTCTGGATGAACTATAATTTGCCTAAATATGATTATTTTGTATTTTTGTCTGTCTGATTGGCTTGTTGACGAAATAATCAGACGTTGCTCAACAGTTACTCACTATTGAGTAGTTTTTTCATCAAGTACTTTTACTCTACTCAGTAATTATTTGGATGACTACTTTTACTTTTACTTGAGTCATATTATTCTGAAGTAACTGTACTTTTACTTGAGTACAATTTTTGGCTACTCTACCCACCTCTGTTATTTAGTCTACCAAAGATAGATTAAATAGATTGAAAAAATATAATCTATGTAGTGTATAAACCATTTGTGGCTTCTTCCATGTCGTTGAAAGTAGAATAAAAATGTGTACATATGCCATGAAATTTGACAGACAATACAGTGTGTGAGGTAGGGTTAGGTGAGGTAAGGCAAGGCAACAAGAGACTACGGAAGGAGAGAGCAAAGGAATTGATGGTGCAAGTAACAAATCCTTTAGTTCAACTCACACAGTAAGAAATTATTATACGAACAGGGATCAATACAAAGATAAATGGCAGGACAGGCATTTGGAGAAAGCAAAGGTTGAAGATGTTGAAGAAAAGAGCAACAGAGAGCGCAAAAGGGCTCAGTGTGAAGTTGTTGAACTATGACCTGATAAGTAGTGAAACTGGCTAATGTCCAGCCAAAAGAAAGTAGAACAGACCTGCCCTTTAGGTATTATTGATTGTTTGTATCCTTGATTATGTAACTTTATGGTGGAACAATACAGGCAGCAGAGCAGGAGGGATGCAGCGTGGCTGGCAGTAACTGAAAGGGAGGACAACTAAGAAAAAGTGCATAATGTCTTTTCTTGTGGAATGCAGTTGTTAGTCTGCTAGCTGAGTTAGCTCCAGAAGATTTTGCAAGTTGCAGCATAACTTCTGGTCACACCTGCTTTTTACCAGAGCTTGAAAGTAAATTTTGCTTTGCCTGTTTTGGACTGGCCACGCTATTAAACAAAATGAGCAAGTTCTTGTCTTATCCCTGATTGCCTCCGTTTGTTTTAGTTTTTTTCTACTTTAGTGAAGTCAGGGCTAGTCATAAGGGAATGGCGGAATAATTTAAGTTATGGTTTAACACAACAATATTACAAGTGTAATTTATGGCAAGATAACAACCATTAGATTTGTTCACAGGTAAAATAAAGTGGAAATGGAAGGATAAAGGGCTGGAAGAATAGTTGGAAAGTTGGAAGGAGGCATACTTCTCTTTCAGCTCGTTGACTTTGGCTCCAACAGAGTTGAGTTGGTCCTCCAGCTTATTCTTCCTACTCTCCGTTTTCCTCAGGTTTCTGGACATACAGTACACAGCACGCACGCACGCACGCACGCACGCACGCACACACACACACACACACACACACACACACACACACACACACACACACACACACACACACACACACACACACACACACACACACACACACACACACACACACACACACACACACACACACACACACACACACAGGTATCATGTGTGTCAATGTCTTTCTCATGCATGAAGAGTGTGTATGTGTATTCTATCTATAAATCTGGTAGTGTGTGTGTGTGTGTGTGTGTGTGTGTTTGTGTGTCTGTGTGTGTCTGTGTGTGTGTTTGTTCCTACTCCAGTAGTCCGGTCTGCTCTCTCTCCAGTGGCTCTATCCTCTCTAGGACGTGGGAGTATTGGACATTGGCTTTGACCCAGGCAGCCAGGGGAGCAGCTGCTGCACTTGCACGCTTTGCATTCTGACCACAAAAACAGCATCACAAGTCAGAAACAACTCAGTTATAACAACAGCCACAATAACATCTTCAGACAACATAAAAATAACAACAAAAAGGTTAATACTGTAAACATACCCACCATTTCCACCAACAATACATCTAATTCTTATTCTGCTATTGTGGCTAGCTGACCTTAGGATCGAAGGAGGCCTTGTTTCTGTTGAGCAGCTCTTCCACACTCTGGCGAATCTCAGGGGTGATGTTCCTCACCTCAAATGTAGCTATGTCCTCTCTCACACCACGCTTAGCCAGAAAGCTACAGAAAAAGGGGGGAAAGAACAAAACAAGGAAGAGAGAGAGGATTGGACATGATCAGGTGACAAATAAAGCAAATAAATGTGTGTGAGAGTTTGACTTTACATGCCATGGCAATTAGGCAAAGTCAAGAAAAAAATCAAGAGAGAGATCATCAGAAAGGGAGATAGAATAAAGTGACTTTTTATCGAGAAAGTGAGGAAGTTAATGTCAATGCTAATATTATGAGACAAAGTTTTTTCATGTCTTAAGCACGAACCATGTAATTTATTCTCCTTGTTACTCATGACAAGTCATCCGCCTCACCTTTCTTTAGTTAAATATTATATACATTTCTCCTTCTCTCCATCCTTTCCTAGCTGTAAAAAACCTTTCATCCTCTTCTTCCTCTGTCCATATTAATCCCTTAGCACCCCATCACCTCCTCACACCTCTTTTTGGTAACCCAAAAGGTGTTGAAGATCCTCGTCAGAATAATTGCTCCCAACGGCATAACTTTCTCTTTATTTATCTACCATCCTTCTTTTTCTTCCTTCTCCTGCCCATCCTTAAGACATTCTTGCCATCTTTTCCCTCTCTCACCTCTTCATGCTGACCCAGGAGGTGTCGAAGATGCCCATCAGTCTCAGTACCCCCTCCAGGATGTCTCTGATGACATCAGGGGGCATGCGAAGGGAGCGGATTTCAGACAGAGCTTCAGGCTTGATGTTTCCAACTGCACGCTTTGCTTCATCTACCAAAGGCTAGAGTGCAGCAATGGTAAAAAGAGGGAGGGATCCAGAAGTAAAGATGAGATAAGTACAGCTGGGAGGGCAAGTGTAGAGAAGATAGAGGGCAGTTGTATGTATGTTTATTTTCAGAAATAGTGTCATACTAACTGCACAAGTCAAACTTACCTGCACTTCCTTCAGCTCATGATCTATTTTGGCCTTTCTCTCTTCAATCTTGGACATTTCTTGAGCCATCTTCCCTTTTATCTTTTCCATTTCTGCCTTCTGGTCACTGGCATTCTGAACAACCAAAAAGATAATGCAATGTTTATTGTAACAACCTTTTAAGATGTAAAGCAGTACATCTTAGGTATGTGAAATTAGAGATGGGTCAGACATACAGCGCCAGTTCTCTTCTGAGTAACAATTGAACTATTTTGTTTAGGAACATTCAGATTAAGACACATAATTAAGGATGAAAAGAGAGAGAGGATGAATTTTTAGCAGCCTAATTATCCTCTCTCTCACCTCTATATCCAATAAATCCCATCCCTTCAGTTCTCCCCTGTCAAGCCTTGACCTCTTCCTATATTCCTAATTTTTCTCCTATTTCCTCTCCAAATCTCATTTTTCTTCTTCCTCAACGGCTTCCTACTCTGAATGTTTCCATCTTCACCAAGACTCACTCTTCCATCTTGTTTTTCCTCATTCTTCATCTCTTTGTCCCCCCCCCCCCCCCCCCCCCCCCCCACACTGTCTCCATCTCAACAGGAGACATAGCTGCTACAGCCCAAAGGGACAAGTCTAATCGTTAATTATCACTCTGCAAACTGACTCTGGTGACAGGTTTTCCTTCTCTTGTTACTTCTCTCTCCCTCCTTCACTCCATCTCACTCAAGACGCCAATTCCCCACAGAGAGAAAGACTGAAGGATGTGATAACTAATGAACAAGGTTCAACTTTCTTTTTCCTTCCACACATCCTCCAGATAGAGCCAGCAGGAGGAAATGGAAACGTGGCTATCAGGAGATAGAAAACTCTGGGTGAGAAGTCACAGAACAAACAAATGCGCATAGGCACACAAACTAAATAAATAGGATATTCACAGCAGGGAAATCCAGACTGAGGAAGACTGAATCGGAGAGAGGAAAAAATAAGAAACTGGAATAGAAGAGAAGAAAATAGAAGAAAAGAAAAGAAAAAAGAGCTGGCAGGGAGGAGGGCTGCAGTGAGAGCTTAGAGGAGAATAGATGTAACTTGAAGGAGACATGAAGCCCTGCAGAACCTCTGACCTGCCTGCCCCTGAGTTACACACACTGACATACACAGAGTCACGAACATATATAAACACACAAGCACACACACACCTGCATGGAAGTGGTAATTTCCTGCAGGGCAGAATCTGCTTCCTGTTGTTTAGTCTTCAGAAGTGCACTCTGCTCTGCAGCCCGCCTTTTCAACTCATCCACCAATGCTTTAGCTTCATTCAGCTTAGACACGCCTGCCTGCAGATACAAAGTCAAAGTCAAATGTAAGGTGTGAGAGATTTTAAAAATTACTCAGATGTGCAAGTTAAAAAACAACTTAGAGAACTCTATAGCAAGTTCAACAGTGCTTTTAATTATAAGGGCACTTTGAGTACTGGCTTCCCACTTAAAAATACTGCATTTCCAATTAAGCTACAATAAGCCTTTATTTTCTATGTTTGTTAGAAACATTGAGTAATTAAAAAATTAAGACTGAAATCAGAGTTTATCAGTGCTCAACATTTTGGTATCTGCTTGAAAACCACATTGTCCTGCTATTGTTTGTTAATGAATTAAGTTTTTGCCAAAACACTACAGGCACATTTTACTAATAGGGTTACAGGAATATACTGGTTTACCAGTGTACAGTGGTGTGAAAATGTGTTCATTTTTAGTTATGATTCTGTGTATATTTGCTCTAATTTATTGAAAAAAATATTGTATTGATTTTACTTATTTTTAAGAGGGAGACATTTTGCCATACTCCAAATTCAAAATACAGTTTCAAGTTGCAATTATAGTAGGCCAAATAAAACATTCTGTTTTCCATTCCAGTAAGGGTCATTGTAACTAATAATAATAAAAAATAAAAATAATAATAATAATAATAATTGTGTAATACTGTATACAATGACATTTTCTGAAGACGGTTGTCTTATTGTGAAAATGTCATACCCTTGCAACCCTAATTACTAATGACTGTTTTTGTTTAGTTCTACTTACCTCATGCATACAATGTCAGTGCTTCACACCATAAGTTATTCTTAAAAGGATCAATAAACAACATCATACTTTTACTCTTAAATTGTGTGTGTATGTATGTATGCATGTATGTATGTATGTATGTATGCATGTATAGTAGATTGTACCTGCAGATGCTGCTGTCTTGTTGTGAGTTGGCTCTGCTTCCGGCTAAATAATGCAGTGTAAACATGCAAAAAGGCCATGTACTGTCTGGGTGTTGCACCATGGTCTCTGCATGACTCATGGACCATCAGGAACAAACGGCAGAGGTCTCCCTGAGCAGGCCCTGCTGGGAGCAAAGGATGAGGAAGATTATAAGCACCAACTGACTTAAATGTACAAGGTCAACTCTATAATATCATACATAGCCAAACATAGCTAAAAACAATGTTAGTAGGCTTCTGAGTTACTTTCCTGTCAGAAAATGAAAAAGATAAATAGTTGTATTTTAAAGGTGCAGAATGTATGGTTAACATACCTTCTTGCCAGTGGTAGAAATTATTATTTATCCACTGATTATTTGCCAAAAAAAGTTATGGTACGGAGATTGTAATTACGATAATTGGAAGACTGTAAGATTAAATTATCTACAAACTACATCCACAGAAGAGCAGTACAATTACAATTACAACATAATTTAAAGCCAACACACAATTTAAAATAATAACAATTATACACCTTTGCTATAAGCATATGTGCTACTACCTGAGCTTTTCCCCTTTGTGGCTCTTTCATTCCCCTCCCCTCCTCCTTCAGTCTTTGCCAGCAGCAGCTCAGGAATCTGACAAGGTATGTTGAATGTACATAGAAAACATTAATGCATGCATTAAAAACTTTTGTACATTTGTAAAACTTCTATTGTTTTTTTATTTTAAATATCAGGTACCACAGCTAAGCAAGTCTTTCTTCTTCAGCCCTTTGTTTATAGGGTTAATATTGAATATGAAGCCACTGGAAACTTGTATGGGGCTATGGCAGAGTAACTACTAGCTCAAAAGAGATATAAGCAACTTCTGGGCTGCACAGGTCTTTTTTTTTTACTCCGGGCAAAGGTAAATCTCCATACTCTTCATTTACTTTTAGCAGGATTTATTCATCTTAAATACGGGTGTGAACTTTATCAGCAGTAGCTGCCTGATGTAATATCGGCTTTTGATCTTGTCACTGTACTTGTTCCTCCACTGACCTTCTTCATGCTGCTTTCAGACCATCCTTCCATCCACTGGACAGAACACTTGCGGTAGAAAGCTGGGTTGCTCTCGCAGTTAATGGTGAAGTTAGAGTTGGAGCAGTCCATGATCAGAACAATGTGGAGATTCTGCTGGACTCCTAAGGTGGTGTGACACACAAATAGTGGCACAATAGTTGGGAAATAAAAAAAAATGGAGGAGTTAATATCACAAAATGTCATTAGGGACACAGCAAATGAGTGGGAAACAGAGACAGTAAGAGGCAATGTGAAGTCAGGCACTCATTTTTGTGTCGCTGATATTGTCCTGACAGAGTTGGATAGGGAAGGTTAGCAGGAAGCTCTTTAGTGGGTATACTTTGACAATAATAGTCTTACTGATTGTATTCTCTAGTAGCAACCTCTACCTCAGTGACACAGCACCCTTTCTAAAGTAAACACACCACTGCACAGCAGGGAAGCAGAGAAATACAGTCTAATACAATCACAGAAGAGAATGGCTGAAACAATCAGTAGAAAGAAATGACACGTGTTGCAGACTTTTACAGTTAGAAAAGGACCAGAGTACCATATATACTACATTGATTGTCCAAAAACAATGAATGATGGACAAACAGACAGAGGGACTGGGCTGATGAAAAATACACAGTACTACTAACTGTGCGAAAAGTAGTTGTAGAGTGGTCCAGTGAATCCATCATGGGAAGCAGCATCTTTGAGGGAGGCGAGGAGAGGCTCCAGTTCTTCTGGGGTGTACAGACCTGGAACTTCACCTGTAATATAACACGCAAACACACACACACACACAGAAATGATTAAATATTTCCTTAAACTGAACTAAATACAAAATAGTAGGGGGCAGGACCCATTGAAACTGCAAACTATAACTGTTGCAGTATAATTTTTGCTCAAATTACCAGTGCATGGTGGCTTAAATGCAGACCAAAACAAGGGCTGCAATAGGAATGTGTCTGATATAGATTCTCAGCACGCACACAGCATACAAACAAGAAATAAAAACACATGTATTTCCCAAAATGTTAAACATTTCCTTAATTACTAACATTAACCTAATCCAAAATGTAACCTTAACTCTTAAAAGAAGTTGTAACACCTTCAGATCGAAAAAGTAAAATATGTTCTCATGAAAATGGAAGGTAAAACAAACACAAAAAGACAATATACACCTGATGACAGCAGGCTGTTGACCATTTCTAAGAAAGCTGGATGAACAAACTGATAGTCTTCCAACAGTAGAACCGCCTGTTGGCCCTCCAGACCTGCCAGTTGCATCACCTACACATACAGTATGCATAAATAGACATTATATGTTTTGATATACATATAAAGATGACACACCACAGGTATACTGAGACTAACAATCTGTGCATTTACGCATTAATTGTTAGATATAGGTGCCATTCAACAGTCAATATGGCAATTTAAATCTGGAAAAAACATTACATAATGTTAATAGGAAGATAATTCAAAAATTCAAAAAGCTTGTCAGTACAATTATCTCTAAGCGGTTTCCGCTAAAACTGGTTTGCTTAGCACAATGTGAACCAGTTGAGCCAAGAAAACAAGACTATTCACTCTTACCGTCTTGAGATGATTGCTGAAATGCTTAAGAGTATAACCCCGGGAGATCTGGGGCGTGAACAATGTGTATCCATGCATGTGCGACACCAAGCACGTGGCTGTGTGCCGACCCACTCCACTCCGGCCTGCCAGAAGCAGAGAGCCGCCGGGTCGGCTCAAGACCCGATCAACCCTGGACACAAAGTCGCACACTTCCCAAAACAGGAGAAGATCCAGCTCCCTGTTATCACGGCTGTATAGTACTACTCCCTAGAGGAAGGAAAGGGGGGAACACACATGGGTGAGGAGCTGCACCACAGACATGCCAACATATACAATGAAATTAAAATAAGAATACAAAGTAACAGCCACATGAATGAGACACAGACATAAATGCAGCAGCAGAAAAAAAGAGAAGATATAGTTGATTCACTAAATTACTAAGGTAAAGTTGCAGTACAGCAGTTCTATTCTGTATTTAAACACATATGTATGTGTGTATTCTGAATCCAGCAGGCCTAACCACATAAACACCACCACAAGACAACAGTTCCTCACTGAGTACCTTCTTTACAACTTGTTTTAGGTCAGCAGAATCCAGACGTCCCAGTTGTTTACCATGAGGAGGTAAAGCCTGGCCTGGTGCCATTACAGCCCCTTCAGAGGCTCCCCATGTCACATAGAAACAATCTATACACAGGAAAAATATTACAGACTGTTTGTAACCCATCCATGTATGTTCACCTTAAATGGCTTCTGTCTACATACAGTTCTGGCTGTCTACAGAGATGAGACAAAATAAACAAAAGAAGGAGCACTGTAAAGGAAAATACTGTCACAAAAATGAACTCATATCAGTCAACTAAAATGAGATCAAATGTGTTTCAGAATGTTTAAATTGTGCTGCAGGCATTTTGAACTGTTTTCAAATCCCACAGCTAACATATAAGGTGTTGTAGCAAAGCATGCAGGTGTTTGTTTTGCAGGCATACTGCACTTTCAGCCATAATTTAGAAGAGGCATTTCTCACCCAGGTTACACTGCTTTTGTCTAAAAGGGTGAGCAAATGACGATGGGCTGTTCAAGAAAAAAAGCTATCACACTTGCAAGGTACTGCTCTGTCTCCGCAATATTGTGAGGTACCGCATTCTGAGAAATTTCAGTTTAGTGTCTTTTAGTTACTGAGCACTGGTGTTATACAGTATGTTGAGTTTAAACTTTTGATGAGTTGGTTCTTGGTATGACACAGTGGCTGGAAGCATGCTTTGGTGTGTTGCTGTGAAAAAAATAAGTAATTATTTAGGCCTCTCTGATGTGTCCACTGGGCCTTAATAATAGATTTGTCATTGTATTGTTCCAGCAGCCAGGACCTGTGTATGATCATTACACCTCTCTGAGATGAGCCATCTTTCTTTGGATGTTTTCTATATACTGGCTTCAAATTTTCGATTGCTATGGCTGGCTCTTGCCAGCATTTGCCACATATTTCTAGTGCTGTTTTGCAGACCATTTTTAAGCATTGTAGCTATTATAATTAATTACTACATATACTGTATTTATATGTAAGGACAGCGGGATCTACATTTATCTTTTACTCTCATTTCTCTTTCGGTCCTGAGGGGACCTCCTGTACAGTGTGGACAACATTAGACATAATTCTGTTATTACTCATGATTCTTGCATGAGTTTGTTCTTATTCATGTCACAATGGGAGCTGGCGGGCAAGTGTAGCATTGGAGTCTTGCTAGCTCCAACCATGATTTAAACCCAGTTGCCATCATCATGAATTTTGTTTTCAATTTTAAGTGGTTTGGAGCGGTCAAACCAATTGAAAATTGCTTTTTGCAATTGCAATTGCTTTTCATGAAAATCTTTGCATGAATTGCATCAAGCACTCAATCTGTAATTAAATTGTTCCTGCTTTGCCTTAATGTTGGGCTGTTGAATCCATCAGAGCCTGCAAAGCCTTTTTTATGTGTATGTTTGATTTGAATAAAGGTGAGAAAGGTGAGCCAGCGAGAATAGAGCTATCTCCTACCAGTCATGTTGTCTAGAGCGTCAGAGCCCCAGTCTCCCCGTATGATGGAGGAGAGGATGTTATCAAAGATGTGAAGGTCTTTGGAGGAAACTAGCCGGTCTCTAAACAGCCTCCTGGCCTCATATGCTACCACCTCTAACACGCTGTCTGTCACATTAGATTGAGCTAAAAAGAAATGCATCACACACACACACAGACACACACACACACACACACAGGATTACTACCCAACAGGATATACACAAGATGAGATTTGTTGATTTTGTTTTAAATTTGTTTCTAATAAGAACCCTAAAACAACATTCAGCACAAAGACTTGCTAAAAATGTACAGTAATTCATCTGCAAAGGGAAATAGTTTTTTCTGTAACTCACACTATAATGCAATTAACACAATGAGTATTTTGTAGTCTGTCCATATCACTCACAATTGTTTAAGTTTTAAAAAATTAAAGACACAGTCACAAGCAAAGTATTTACACTGTGACTTAGGCCTTAACATTAGTCAAAGGGTTGTTTTGGGTGACATCAGGCATGACAAAAGCACCTCCTAGGGTAAGACTAAATTTACAAAATTCCCTCAAGAATCAGCAGAGTGCTGCTTGCTAAAAAGAGTGCTACAGGGACAGGCCAGACTTGTGGTCTCATAGGCCACTGGCTTCAACAGTGTCTGTCACTTTATATAAAAAGAGCTTGAGAAGAGAGTCAAACAGAGTCACAATTGACACCCCAGGGTTTTTCTGGCATATTCAATTTTAAAGACCAAGAAGGAAAAGAAAACACTTAAAGTGCCAAGTTGTGCCTATGGCTTTCAAATGATTTCTTTGCCCAAAACCCACCTCTGGTGATTCTACTATCAAAGCCAATAAGGACTGGCTGATTCTGTATTTGAGAGTTCAAAAAATATGTTAACAGTATTTGTTTTTTAAATAAAAAACACATTACGTAAATATTTATTTTCTATGAATCCCTTAAACGTGATTATTAAAGAATAGGCACCAAGAGTTGAAAAACTTGTTCATGCTCTTTGGTGGATGAGGCAACACTGTGTCTAAATGACTTCAGACATACTTATCTTAGGCCTTTTGTGATATAATTTTGTGTTACTTATCGGCCAACATATCCTCTGATAATTATACATCTGTGATATGCTTAAATTGCCTGATGATATCAGCCATTCCAATAAGTTGGGTATCACACATGACCTCCTTATCATTTACATTGGGAAACGTACACAGTCATGCTTGGTCCTGGGCACAAATTCAAAGTTAGTGTCATCTCCATTAAATCAAAGAAAAATTTAACTTTAACACAGAAATTAAACCATTTTAGAAAAGAGAATAAAATATTTGGCCCACACTTTTCACCTCTGCATTTGGTTTCTTTGTCAATGGTTTATTGTATTCTCTTTTTTTTTTAAATATTCTGGGGTTTTAATTCCATGCACCACAAAGGAGACCAAGCAAGTGGTTGGGGGCAGCGGAAACAAGTTTGACACAACATTGACATATCATCACCATTTAAGTTGATGTGTTGAACTTGTTTGCAAAGCTCGCATACACATCCAGCAGTTCTGGAGCAACATTAGGTTTCATCTGGACACGTGTTTCTGACCACCTGGCAAATGCAGGTCCAATGTTGGCTCTCTTTTAGCTCTGTTTTTGGTCTTTACCAACTCCTGAGGGAAACATTTGAATTTTTAGCGGCTAAATGCTCCACTATGTTCACCAGCTAGTAGCTAACGGCTAACTGTGTCCTACTGTTTAGATGCATGGGTTTTTAGACATCACATGCACACTTAAGCTCATCACATTCAACAACACATTTACAGAGTTACAATGAATAGAGGTTGTTTTTTTACATACCAAAAAAAAGGTAAAGCAGCAAGAGGGGTAAAGAGGGAGGAAGAAGCAAGAGCAAGTTAAAAAATGATGAGCATAGGAAAAGAGAAGTTTGTCCGTTGACGTGTTTAATTAAAATAAATGATTGGACTCACTATCACAGCAGGAACACATTGCAGTAGGAGAGAAAGAGTGACAGAGGGAAAGTTGAAAGGACAGCAAAGGGAGAGGGTGATAAAAGAGGGGGACGGAGACAAGTGACAGAGAAGAAATGAGGAGAGAGAAGAGAGGAGAGATTGAATGAAGAAAAAGGTGAGAGTTGGAGACAGTAGCTCTGAGCTAAAAAAATACTGACAAGAAACTAAGCCACACATGATTATGGCATAAAAACTGACAGAGTTATTAATGCTTTATGTTCCTCAGCGGCAGCAAAATTACATAAGAACTGTGAGGAGAATCTTAGTTTTTGTTTGCATACTGCCGTGCTTCTGTCCCAAAAAAGGATCTTATTGCTTCCCTAACTTAGACAAGGTTTATGTTTGCCTGGTTATTACATCAATCTTATACATATTCAAATGTGTGCATTCTTGCAAGTGTGTTTGGTTACCTGCAGTGAGGTCATATCGCAGCAGGCTGAGGACCCATTCTGTGAGGATACAGGGGGTAAACAGGTAGTGGCTGTGGTCATCCACTGTAAACTTGGCTTTCACCTGAGATTAAAGATATACAAGGAGATAGATGATACATACATATGTGATCACTGGCATAAAAGGCATATTATAGTATTATATTTAACCTCGAAAAGCACAATCTGTGTGCCATCCATAGCTGCAATTTGGAACTAGCCATATAGGGCTTCATTTACTGATTGCCCGTACAATGTGCTAGATAAAAATTAAATGGTTCCCCTGCAGATCACCACTGCTTTTCAAAACACATCCCATGGGTCTAGGTTCTGTTCAATTTCTTTGTAATTTTGAGGTATATTGCCATTTTGCTGAAAAACATCAATATACCAACAGCATGGAAATGTTTGTCCAGTCACCCAGCCTTACATACAGTACAACCTAATAGTCAAAATTATGTGACTACATAGCTACAAATAAAAATGTGAATAAGAATAAAACCTTTTCCAAGTCAATACCTGTTCATAGAGCTGCACAAGAGACCCAGCCAGCTGGTGTGTTTTCCCTGTGCTGGCCCAGGATGCCTGGCTGCCCAAGCTATGTTGGAGAACTGGCTGCAGGTATGCTGAGTAGATAGTCTGCAGCTGCTCCCTGTCTGGATAGCTAAACGCAGAGGCAAAGAGGCAGAGAAACAGATGGATGTAGGAAAATAAAAATAGAGGGGGTCAGGGTTAGAGGGAGGCCAACAATGAAACAGAGAGAAAGAAGAAAAGATGATGGGAAGCTAAATTTAGAAAGCATGTAATGACATGTGTAATTGCAGGCCGTTTGGCAATAAGTAAAGTGTAATGATTTACATCTGAAACATACTTACTCTATAGTGCAAACGCGAACTATAGATGAGAAGCGGGAGGTGAGCAAATGGCTCCCTACAGTACCCCCTGTTGACATGGAGGCCACCACCTGGATGTTCTCAAGACTCACCCAGTCCAGATTTTCATCATAGAATCCCTTATATGTCAAAACCTGGAGGGAAGACAGAGAGAGAAATAGATGAAAATGGAAGGTGGAAGAAATAGTAGAGTTGAGAGAAAAAATGCATTTATGAAAAATCAAAATGTCTATAAGATAGCCACCAAGTACTTTAAAATATATATTAAACTGCCTTGAAACTTTACTGATGTGCTAGGAATCAGTGTCATAGTTTCCTTTTTTTCCCTCCATTTACTAATTTGTTTGCTTATCTATATGCCTTTTTATGGATCATTTCTACCTGTTGCAGGAAGGCAGTGAGGTTGCTGGTCCCCCATTTGTCAGGTTTAGGTAGGTTGATGTCTTTTAAGTAGAGCACAAGGTTCTCACAGTCTTTGGGTCTAAAGACTCGACCGGTGTTTGAGCTGAGCAACAAGCAGGTCTGACCGAGCTTTTGTAGGACATGGCGTGATGAGGTCTGGGCGCTGCAGTGCACCACAGCAACTTGGGTGGACCGCAGCCGAGAAAAGGCGTAGCGCAGGAGCATGCTAGACAGAAAACAATAAATACAAAAAAGGTCAAGAAACACACAGGCCCTGTTTAGAAGGTGGGGCCAGACAAGGTCTAACAACTTCCGCTAAATAAATGTTGTGACTCTTACACATCTCATTTATGTTTAGGATGGTGTCACGAACATATGAAATGATGAGAGGAAGAATGACTTTTAGTGCTTTAGTTATTTTGTGATCTAGAGAACAATGTTTGTCAGACCAAACCCCAAGGCAAAGAGAGACATTTTGAGAGGGCCCAAACAAAAAAAGAAAATAATTAGAAAGTAAATTATGTGCATTCACATGCATGTACACCCAGTCCAGTGAATGTGTGTGTAAATTAATTAATGTTCTTTTATCAGAAGAGCAAGCTGACAAACCCAGTGCCTCAATGGAACAGTGACCTTTCAGCCGAAGTGAGGCAAGACAAGAGGACGAGAAAAGGAGACATTGAGTGAAACTCAACTGAAGTGTAAAAGGCAAACTGAGTGACCCTTGTTCATCAAACCCCTGGGGAAGGAAGCAATTATTTCTGAGGCAACAACTCTGTGTACACATACACAAGCCCGAGCACATACACCACACACAAACATCTGATCCTTATTCTGACTTGTAAGTGCTTTTACACCAAAAGTCTTGAATAAAAAGAAGCCTTGATATTAGTGATTGTGTGTTTGTTGTGTTTTTTTCAGTTTCCATATTTGAGTGCCTCTGCCTCACAATCCATAATGTAAACTTTTTTTTTTAGTTTATGTGCAATCTTTACGTTCATGCATGTACAGTAGGACTCAAATGTTTGGGCACCCCAGGATAAAATTTGTAGTAATGTGCAGAAAGAAGCTAAGAAAAGATGGAAAAATTCCAAAAGGCATCAAATGACAGACTAGACATTGGTATATCATGTCACAAAAAGTTAGATTTTATTTCCATCATTTACACTTTCAAAATAACAGAAAACAAAAAAATGGCATCTGCAAAGGTTTGGGCACACTGCAAAGTTTCTAGCATGCACCGCCCCCCTTGGAAAGCTGAGACTTGACAGTGTCATGGATTGTTCTCAATCATTGTCTGGAAAGACCAGGTGATGTGAATCTTAATGTTTTAATTTCCCATACTCATCTGACCTTGCCCCAACAATCAGCACCATGGGTTCTTCTAAGCAGTTGTCTAGAAAACTGAAACTGAAAATAGCTGACGCTCACAAAGCAGGAGAAAGCTATAAGAAGATAGCAAAGCATTTTCAGATAATATCCTCTGTTCGGAATGTAATTAAGAAATGGCAGTCATCAGGAACAGTGGAAGTTAAAGCAAGATCTGGAAGACCAAGAAAAATATCAGACAGAACAGCTCGCAGGTTTGTGAGAAAAGCAAGAAAAACCCATTATTGATTGCACGATCCATCCAGAAAGACCTGGCAGACACTGGAGTTGTGGTACACCATTCCACTATAAAGAGATACTTGTACAAATATGGTCTTCATGGAAAAGTCATCAGAAGAAATCCTCTTCTACGTCCTCACCACAAAAATCAGCATTTGAAGTTTGCAAATGAACATATAGACAAGCCTGATGCATTGTGGAAACAAGTTTTGTAGACCGATGAGGTTAAAATAGAACTTTTTGGCCGGAATGACGTTTGGAGAAGAAAGGGTACAGAATTATGAAAAGAACCTCTGTCCAACTGTTAAGCATGGGGG
>NC_045735.1:14665088-14665248 GCF_008692095.1 Etheostoma spectabile | reverse complement strand
CAATCATGCTTTGGGGTTGTATTGCAGCCAGAGGCAAAGGGAACATTTCACAAGTAGAAGGAAAAATGGGTTCAATAAAATTTCAGCAAATTTTGGACGCTAACCTTATGCTATCTGTGAAAAAGCTGAAGTTAAAGAGAGGATGGCCTCTACAAATGGA
>NC_045735.1:14664979-14665078 GCF_008692095.1 Etheostoma spectabile | reverse complement strand
AAACACACCTCAAAATCCACGGTGGATTACATCAAGAGGCGTAACCTGAAGGTTTTGCCATGGATCTATGGATAGACCTTAAAAGAGCAGTGTGTGACA
>NC_045735.1:14664859-14664969 GCF_008692095.1 Etheostoma spectabile | reverse complement strand
GAAATCTCAAAGAACTGGAAGACTTTTGTAAGGATGAATGGGCGAAGATACCTCAAACTAAATTTGAAAGACTCTTGGCTGGCTACAAGAAGCGTTTCCAAGCTGTGATA
>NC_045735.1:14659214-14664849 GCF_008692095.1 Etheostoma spectabile | reverse complement strand
AAAGGGGGCAGTACAAGGTATTAACTCTGCAGGGTGCCCAAACGTCATTTTCTTGTTTTCTGTTATTTTGAAAGCGTAAATGATGGAAATAAAATATAAATTTTTGTGACATATTATACAAATGTCTAATCTGTCATTTGATGCCTTTTTGAGATTTTCCCATCTTTTCTTGGCTTCTTTATGCACGTTAATACATTTTTTCACCTGGGTTGCCCAAACATTTGAGCCCCACTGTATGTACGGTGTGTGTGTGTGTGTGTGTGTGTGTGTGTGTGTGTGTGCGTGCGTTCACATGCATGCATGCATCTCTGCTTGTGTGTAATTACCCCTTTCCGCAGCCCTCTGGCCCTACCACCATGAAGGGCTGCCTGTGCTGAGAAGTGAGCCACGGGAAGAAGCAATGCAGACCTCTCTGCATGTCTGGAGTCTCAATAACCGGTAGCGTGTGTATATGAGAGAGCTGTTCCAGTGAGAGACCTTCAGGAGGTAGGAATTTATAGGCTGCTAGGTGGCCCCTGTCATAGTCATAGTAGGTATCGAGTGTTTTTTTGGTGTCAGGAGGGCTTTCCCTAGCCCAGCTCAGCAACTACAGAAGTACAAAGAAATATTAGATGTGCATGTTTTATCAGTTACAGCTAAGACGACTTACTGTACAGGTCTTTAAGTTTGACACATTAATAAAATATCAAATCTAAAATTAAACTATTCTTATGGTCACCCGCTGCCCATGTAAAAAACGCACAGGGGTCCTCACCTCTTTGGAAAACTCCTGTCTTGTTTTGAGGTTGAGGTTTCCTCCCAAACCCCTTAGAAGACCAACGATGAACTGACCTCTCTCTGTCACACCATTGAGGTGTGACAGACCATTGAACACTGTACCCACTAGACTAGTCTCCACCACAAAGTCATTCTGATGAAAACAGAGAAGAAAAAAGGGGATATACAAGTTTGAATTAAAAATCAACAAATGATTTAGAATAAATGGGGTGAAAAGAAGAGAAAAACACTATGTGTTACTTAACTAAACAGGACCTGATAACTAAAGCCAGCTGATTTTTATGAATTCATCACACTCTCATAATGTCAGCAATTAAATCCAATATAATGAACACTGGTCAGTATAAGTTGACGTCATTTATTCAGTAAGTCATAGTTTAGTCACCAATATGGCCATGTGTTGACATACACAGAAAACATTGCTACATGTTCAATGCATGCAATGTGTGCATGTCAAAAAGGGTGTTTTAAATTCAGCACAATGACACATTTTGATTGTTTTTGAGCCAGTGTTTAGAAGTAAGATAGGACAAAGGTTACCTGTTTGAGGACCCAGTCCAGGGCTTGTTGAAAGTAGTCCCCAAGCCAGTTTTCTAGGTTACTGCAACACTCCTCTGGCTGACCCTTTAACCACGACTTCACTAAGGCTCCCACATCAATGTCCTCATCGCTAAAGTTAGAAATGGGGCAAAAGGGGAAGTAAAAACAGTGAGACAAGCTAGTTACAATAGATGGAACTTAGTACACTTAAAGCCCCGTCTGCATAGGCTGACTGACCTGAGAAAGATCATTCCCATGCGGGATATGGTGGCTGGTGAGGCACAGCTAAGGTCGTGAGTCTCAAACAGGAAGTTAACATTTGGTCCAAACTGGATGCGTTCTCCACTAGGCATGGTTAACAGCCGATTATCATCAAGCACAGAGTTCAGACTCTCAATCCACTCTGGGTCGATGTCACCGTCACACACAATCCATGAGCTCACCCCTAGAAAACACAAAAACACGATTACATATATAATCTAGTACATCAACCTCAATACATACAGTGCGGACTATACCAAATGTTTAGGCTTACTGTATCTAGTCCTTGTAAAGTATAGTGGTCTACTTTAACTTTTCCAGTTAATGTAAGTTTTTAAAAGTCTTTTTAAGCAAGACAGATGTTGCAAATAGGTCATTGATAATCTAAGGGGTGTCTCTCTTTCTTACCTTGTGGTTCTCTGACCACAATCCTGGCACTATGTGTGAGTACGCCATCAGCCCATTCTCTGGTGTCCATGTCTATATGTCCCAGCAGCTGTTGCCTGGGCATGGCCTTAGGATTCATTGTGTACTGCTTCACCTGCAAAAATAGAGCATTGTGTCACTTTTTTTTTTAACTGACCCATAAATTCTCAAACACATGCCTTTTTTATAATCTTTCATAAGCCAAATCATTTTGAAACCTAAGCTTTACAAAATGTAAATTTACAGCATTTTTAATATATTATTACAAGTTTTACAATGAATTAGGTTTAATAAAGAGTATGTCTCCATGAATGAAAATCCAGGTAGGCGGGTTTGTCTCTTACTCACCACTTTGCCTGTCTTGCTGAGAGCAGCCCTAAGCATCCTCCAGAGTGTAGACTTGCCTGCTCCGCTTGGCCCCACGATGACTACGCCCATGCGTTGTCTCAGCTGTTCATTCAGCTCCAATGCCTTTTTCAGCTACACAGAGGAAAAGCAGTCAGCAATGAATCAAAGATGTTTACACCACCTAACCAACTATACAACTGTTCTGTTAATGTTAAAGACTTTTCGCAGAATAGTGTGTATGTCATGTATCATGACAATAATATGTGTATAGGCAGCTAATAAATCAGTGTCTTTGTACACACACCTGGCTGGGTATAAGTTCAAGTTGTGCCTCCTGGTAGACTTGTTCCAGTGCATGCATTAGTATCTGGTCCTCCATATCGGTGAAATTAACCCCAGAGAAGACATCTCTGACGAGAGCATCAAACCGAGAGCAATCGGAAAACGTCAGCTTGGACATGGTGTTCAGTCTCAATGCCTGCACCACCAGACTACTCTCCTGAACTGCATGTAGATGAAAAAGATGTATTTATTTAAATAGGATAGGCATGTAAAAAAAACTTTAATAAGGATACAACTAAAAATATGAAATTGCTTTATACTTGTGCAAAATGATTATATGCTAAAAGAGAATCAAAGAAATAACACAAGGTTGATGGAGAAAAACACAATTATCATGTCCAGTTAATATTCTTCTGCTCCTGCACATGATCCCTGTTATACAAGTGCTAAGGAACAAATGTGTTGCAGAAAGCAACACTTGGCCAGACTACACACAGAGAAACCTTGAGGATTCATCAACAGGTGCTGTGTGTGTATACAATCAAGGTGTGTATGTGTCGGTGTTTGTTAGAAAAAATAAAGGGGGGGGCAGAAGGATTTGAAAGAGTGAGTGGGATGTGTTAAAAAAAAAATCAGAAGAAAATTAAGAGAGAGATATGAGCGAACGCATTGAAAAACAGCGACATGAAGGGAAGATGGGGGTGGGAAACAGAGGGCAGCGAGAGAGAACAAGTGAGATGAGAGCATCATCGACAACCAGGAATCAGAGGTAGAGCTACCAAGAGGTCATAGGGAGGTAGAGAAATAGGTACTGAAGAAGTAAACAACTGAACTCTGGCAAAGTGACAGAAAGAAGAAGGACAAAAGTACAGACAGGCAAAAAGCCAAAGGGAAGAAAGTGTTTTAAGGGGAGAAATATGGACTAAGCGGCAATTGATGGCATGTCTGTATTAGAGGATTTAGAGGGCAAGGACAGCCAGTGTACAGAGAGGAAGTGCTGGTCAATAAAACCTTTTGATGTTCAAGTACACTCATGCATGGTGTTTCTCAAACTGCAGGATAAGCATCTCCAAACCACCTGCATTTTCACTTTCACCTTATCCTCTAATCCTTTTCATCAGCTTTCTATTTCTGAGGTCAGAAGCTTATTATCAGTGCAACCATTTCAACACTTCTCAGGGGACACGTTTTAGAGACACTTTCACCAAATGACCAAAAACTACGCTTTTAGATTATTGACTTTTTGTGGGGGGGGGTGAATTGTATTAGAACCTATGCAGGGGCATTATTAGTTATGTTAATATATTGTAGTACAGTCACTTTGACTGTTCTGACTGTTCTGTTAAACAATGCATATGTAAATATGAGAAAAATCACATGTAGACATCTTTTGATTTGAACCACTGCTGCATGTAAAATGGCCATTTAGTCTTTTGTAAAATTGGTGTTAATGGACTTAATGGACTTATTATTTTTTCCACCTACAAAGCATGAATACATTCTCTTCCTCCTAACGTTCTTGTCACTCTCCACTATTGAAAAGCCTCACATAAAAATTGTACCTTTAAACAAAAAAATAGCTAGCAGGGGTCTTACTCTTGTCCTTGTCATGACTCCTCCTCTGTTGCTGCAGGAGACTGCCACAGGCCTTTAGCACCGTCTTCAGAGCACGCAAACCCCAGTCGTAGTGCTGCTGGGGAGTCAACAGCTCCCTGAACACAAACGTAAAAGCCCATTTTCACACATATTCACACACTCTAAATTGACTAGATGATTGGTTGTAGTGATAAGAGGCGGGAGGTAGAGGATAATATATCCACAAAATCCATATATTGCAATTGACTGTAGTGGCAGTGTAAATAATTTCAAATAAATTCAACACCCACAGCATGATTTGGTTTGGAACACAAGAAAACACCAATTTGTGAACCACACTGACATAAAGACCAGATATGTAACACAGGTCACATACATACTGTATAGTTGGTACTCTGGTGAAAGGTTTATGGACAATGTAACACATCTTATAATCTTACTCCATCCAACCTCAACCCAAACCAAAAAGACCCAACTAAACAATTTCTACCTGGCCAGGTTAAAAATTGCAACCAGTTTGCGTCCCAGCATTTCTCCATTTTTAAAGCCCTCAGAGTAGAGGATGACCTCAGCAATGAGCTCATTGTCTGGCCTGCTCATGGCCACAGGCCTGAACAGCTGCTTTAGGTTGTCTGGAAGCTTCTGCCTGCCTCCGTATCCTTTTCCTGCTGGGTTTAATGTGATAAAGACCCCAGAGTTTGGGTTCAATTCCACCTGGATGACAATGGGAGAAGAAGGAAACATTATCCTCATTAACATGTGTTATATAAAAGCATGAATATAGTTTCATCAATTGCTTGATAATTAATGACCTGACCAACTTTTCCACTATGGATGAATAAATAACTGATTAATTGACAGGCTGATTTGACAAAAGGCAAGGACTGAAGCTTAAAGTGGCCATATTATGAAAAAAAAATCACTTTTTCTGGGATTTGGAGTGTGAGTTTGTGTCTGTGGTGCTTCCACACACATACAAACTTGGGGAAAAAACATACAGGTTTCTGAATGTCCTCAGCCTTCAGTCTCTGGGTGAGCTGTTCAAAATCTGCACGGCTTTCTACATAACTAGCCGAGATGAGGTGGCTAACCGTAGCATCCTAGCTTGTTATCAATGGCAAAACACTGCTACAACACACACAATTCACCATAATCTACAAAAGAACTATTTACATGTCCCTAATCTGCAGGTATTCCACAAGTGCGCCCTCATTTAGAAGAAGTCTCCCAGCTACTCCTGCCTTTTACTGACCAAAGAAAGAAAGGGTTATCTAGCTGATGTGATCTCACCTAGCTACTGAGCATGTGCAACTCCCAAACAAAAGAGTATAGAAGTGAGATGTCTCTGTAGCTAAAACAAGTGAGATGTCTCACTCTGTAGCTAAAACAGAGACCCAAACACACA
>NC_045735.1:14639982-14659204 GCF_008692095.1 Etheostoma spectabile | reverse complement strand
GGTGAAAACAGGATCTGCAGCAATGTGAGGTACAACAAAAATATGGTGTTTTATTGAAAAGGATACCATGTAAACGTCTTCTGGTACAACCTCAAAATACAATTATGAACCATAATAATGGCGTTTTAAAGGTAAAACCTTGCACTGTGGGTCTAAGTATGCGTGTATACAATATAAGCCAGTGAATTAAACAGAAAGATATAATAAATGAGAATTAGGTGCAAATCGCGGGCTTGAGAAATGGTAAGTAATTATTTTTTGCCATCAGAACTTGGAAAAATTAATGAGTTTGTCTCCATCTTTTCTTATTTTCTTACCTCCTTCCCCAGCAGTTCACATGTATTCTTGTGATGTTTAAGGGAGTCTTGAATGGCCTGAATCTGCATTGAAACTGCAGACAATACCGTCTCTTCTAAGCGGTTAAACTCGTCAAAGCAGCCCCATGCTCCACACTTCACCAAGCCCACAAAGATTCGTCCCATTGACTTCACATCGATACCCTGAAAAACAGACGGATCCAAACCAGAAAAAAGATCTTATGTGTTTTCATTGGTAGTGTTTCTCAATTACCAGTCTTGTTTACTGTGTGGGCACAAGTTGAATAATCAGATGTATGCAGTGCACATACCAGGCATATACTTTCATGATATATATATGTCAGAATAATGATTACTAACACTTGAAAGTTTTGGCTGACATGTTAAACCCGTCACATATTCTTTTGGAGCATGTTAATACCTCATCACAGTTGAAAACCAGCACTTGGCGTCCGAACAGCCCCCCCAGGGCTTTGACAGACTCAGTCTTGCCTGTGCCAGCGGGCCCATAAGGGTTTCCCCCAAGTCCCATCTTCATGGCCTGGGTCAAAGTCAGGTAGCACTTATCAGTCAGTGGAGTGTGCACCAGCTTAGCCGCATTCCCCTGGAAGACCGGAGAGATAGGGTTGAGAAGGCAGTGACCGATAAAAAGAGAAAAAAACTGACAGAAACACAGTGAGATAGCCAGACAGCAGAAAAGATATAGCAAGTGAGGGTGTAGGGGCACATTAAAGGAGGGAAGAAGTCAGCAGAGGATAAAGACAAACAGACAAATGATGGATTAAGAGAGAAAGGAAGGAAAAACAATTGAAGAACAGACAAAGAAAATGAATATGAGTGAGACTGAGTCGAGCTTGTGTTATTTTAAAGGGACAGCAGATGGAATTTAAGCAAAGCATCTTCAGTGCTCATCTTTGCATAAACAGTGCCCCCCAGAGGTAAAGAATAAACAGTACAACTATATTCCTTGAACATAAAATGTTTTTGTGTGAGACCCTGAATGAGTAACAAGGTGGCAATGTCTTGAAGCATTCAAAATCCTACAAAATTTTAATTCACTACTAAAACACAATAATAAATACAACACTGATGCCCAGAACAATCTAAGGGAAAGGGATGTACAAATATGTTTGGGTGCCTGACACTACATTGTGTGGTACTACAACTTGACTATGATATGTACAGTATGCATTATTTTGGCAAAATAGACATGCATGTATGGGAACCTTTTCATCACATTTGTTGATGAATGGCAGTAAGAAAATATGAATTGCATGTATAGCATTCAATCATATAACAAGTGTTACAGGTGGCTGAAATGTTAATTATGAATGTGAAACAACTAATTAGAAAGTCAATCTCCAAAAAATGAATCGATCCCATTCAGGCGATAAATAATCAATAATTATCAATAATCATTTATCAAGAAAAAATACACATTTTCTAATTACAAAAATGACTTACTTTACAATAAGTTGGAAATGTTTGATGCGTACCTCAATTTCAAGTCACTGAAGATTGAATGCTAAGTAAGCATATTAAATTACCACTTTGGAAATGATCTTTTGATTTCATACTGCTGGATGATCAGGAAAGAAAGGGTATAATAAAGGTTGACTGCAGCCAAAAAACATCAGTGTGTGTTTTGGGTTGTTCATTTGGTCAAGAAAAAAAAACAAAAAAAGCGTGATATGCACATGCTAACACACCTGGTATTCATATGTATAGCTGAATTGTGCATCCACCATTTGTATGAGGCAACATTTGTCTCTTCCCATGTAAACGCGTAGCTGCTTCTTCCAGGCCCAGGCATCAGGGCTGGTAACCTCTGCCTGGTTGAGTTGCTTTACAACACTGATGTTGTGAATAATATCCAGGATCAAAGCCTTCAGCTTCAGCTGCAGGACACTGGACTCTGTACAGGAAGACATGCATGCATATCAGGATGGCAGAATTGGCAGTTATGCAAATAACAAACTTGATTATAAATGTGAATGGTATTTGCAAATGTCATGTACAATATTCAACAAGGCCAAACATATTTGGCATTTGCAATAAATGAAAAAGAAACATATACACAGGAGTAAACACAAACCTTTGTATAATCAAATAGTGTACACAGTGCTGTATAAGCCCTTTTACAGTCATGTTGTTTCAAAGCATAAACCTGTATTTTTTTTCAAATCCAATGTTAGATCTTAGTAACGTAATTTTCTCTGTCTTGATTGATTATATTCTAATAATAATTCAGTAAATGTGTAAGAATCTTATTAACATCTACTTAGTGGTCATTTGGTAACCCCACCCGGCACCTTTTTTGCTGCTTAGCTGTAAATGGATGGTAGGGGTTTATTGTAAGCACACAGAATGGCAATGGCTTTTATATTATAATAAAGTAGAAGCTTTTGTCAGTTGTAACTAAAGCTGTTTAAAGTAAAAATGCAGAATTGTATTTATCAACTAGAAAATTCCGCAGAAATTTTATCAGTGTGCCTGCTATTGGGGCCCATCCACACACACACACACAATGGAAACATCAGTTAGGAGTCAGTTGGTCAACATGGCCGCCAGGGAACAGGGTCATGATAGGGGTGTGTGTGTCTGAGCCGTTTTCAATGTGTTGTATTGGCAGTTGGTTCCCTAGCGTGAAAACTTTAAGTCTGATAGACTCCATAGTTACATGTCTGCGACCAGAACAAGATTACCTACATTTTGACCAGAAATTATGTCTGAAGAATTAAAACTGGAGGAGAGAGAGCAGTTTGTTTGTTTCAGAGCATCGTCCTGCAGCCCCTCCCTCTGTCCTCTCAACATCAGAACCTGTTGCTATGGTGATTTCGTCAGAGAGGGAGCCAGATTTTTTTTCCAATGTTGTCGATCTGCAGTTGGTGAGCCTAGCGCGAAAAGTTTTACTCCGATAGACTCCATAGTTACATGTCTGTGATCGGCACAAGATTTTCTACATGTTGACCAACTATGATGGATAAAGATGTAAAACTGGAGGAGAAAGAGCAATTTGTTTGGAGAAAAAAATCATTGAATCAGACTCCATGCATGGTTTTCTCATGATTTCTCGCGACAGTTGGTAGATCACAGCAAACAATTTAAGTCCGATAGACTCCATAGTTACATGTCTGCGACCTGAACAAGATTTCCTACATTTCGACCAAAACTTATGTCTGAAGAATTAAAACTGGAGGAGAGAGAGACATTTGTTTGTTTCAGAGCATCGTCCTGCAGCCCCTCCCTCTGTCCTCTCAGAAACAGAACCTGTTGCTATGGTGATTTTCTCAGAGTACGGGCCAGAGTCTTTCTTTCAATGTCTATATCTGCAGTTGGTGAGCCTAGCGCGAAAAGTATTACTCCGATAGACTCCATAGTTACATGTCTGCGATCGGCACAAGATTCCCTACATTCTCACCAACTATGATGTCTAAAGAATTAAAACTGGAGGAGAGAGAGCAATTTGTTTGGGGAAAAAAATCATTGAATCGGACTCAATGCATGGTTTTTTCATGGTTTCTGTCGACAGTTGGTAGATCACAGCCAACAATTTAAGTCCGACAGACTCCATAGTTACATGTCTGCGACCGGAACAAGATTCCCTACATTCTGACCAATAATGAAGTCTGAAGAGTTAAAACTGGAGGAGAGAGAGCAATTTGTTCGGGAAACTTCCAGAAATCCGTACCGCAGGCCCTCACTCTGTCCCCCACTCTAGCTCTGAACATTCCGCCACATACACACACATAGAAATCTGAGCCGGTCTGAAAACGGGACGATACGTAAACTGGGATTTGGGAGAAACCGTGCTTGATATCTGAACGCCCATTCAGCCCAATAAAGCCCAAAGTCTTGTCTTCGGTTTAAACTTTTAATCATGTTTCTACGTTAAAGTATGGCGATGCAGCACGGTCCCAAAAGAGGGAGTTTTGAGCGATGTTGAACCATTTCCGAACATTTCCATTCAAGTCTATGGGACATTTTTGGCCGTATTTTGCCGATTTCGGTAAAACCACGCGGCAAATCTTGTTGAAAGTCATAGCCCGCCATTCCCGATCAATACCCACATTTCGGTGTAAGTGGTTGCGCGGTTGGCAACGCTTTGGGAACGTAGTGGGACAAAAAACAGCGGAATAATAATAATAAGTTTGGCAATAATAGTCATTGTGCCGAGTGCTGCTATTGCAGCACCTCGGCACACTGAATGAGTAGAATCGGGACCACTCATTGTGTAAACAAATATTGATTAATAAAGTCATATAATAGAAATATGCACTTGAAACTTGAGTCTGACAGCCTTAATTATTTAGTACCCTGTGTAGTTTGAGAATATATTGTAAATGGACCGCATTTATATAGCACTTTCTAGTCTCCTCAAAGTGCTTTACGCACTACAGACACCATTCACCCCACTCACACACACATTCATACACTGGTGGCCGAGCATCGTGAGCAATTCCGGGTTCAATGTCTTGCCCAAGGACACTTTGACATATAGACCAGAGATCAAACCACAAACTTCCAATTGGTAGACACTATATAAAGTATAATCAACAAAACCTTTCTAACAACAACTCTAAATACAGTAGGGCAAACGTATCTTACATAGAAGATATTTGAATCATGCATCTTCACTATGGATTACTTTTCTATCTCTGGAGTTGGGATTTCATATTCTAAATTATAGTGGGTCCAATTGTTGAGTTCCAAGTAGGGGCTAAGAATACCTTGTGTGTAGAAATGCATCAGTGTAGCCTAGCCACAGATGCATGAAACATCTGTTGCCAAATGAACACCATCTCCTCTTGTCTCTGTGCCAAAGAGGAGATCACTACCCCTCCCCATCCGGGTTTATGGCCCATTAATGTAGACTGGGTAATTAGATTATTCTTCTTGCTATTACTTTAGCTACTTTAATCAGTACTGCCACTTCAAAGCCTCTTCAGCCTATCTGGTTGTTTTAAGGGAGCCAGTAATTTCATCATTTAATCATGGAAATGGGTTCTATTTCGAGTGTAGATGGTAGAGTTTTAAATGCAAGAAAGTCACAAGGTGAACCATATTTTCTGCAAATACAATAACCTCCATCATAGTGCTGTGCTGAAATATTTGGTATTTTACAATTATGTCAGAAAAATGTAACTGATGAGGAAAATATGGCTCCAGTAACAGTATAGGTTTTCATAGATACATTTTCAAATGACACAGAAATTTGGGAATTGGTTGCAATGTACTGTGAAATGATGCCTCTACCGGGATTATGGAGGAGCTTTTCATCTCACGCATGAATAAGAAACACTGATTTGAATTACAGTCCTTTTTACAAATTCAAATTCTGTGAAAAACCTCAGCTGTCATGTTTTATTTAGCCACATATTCAGCCCAAGACATTACATTAGTCTGCCTGCTACTGCATCTGCAGCTTTAAAGGGTACTCCGCAGCCTTCAGTGTCTGACTGGCTATCAGGAGATTCATACAAGAGCAGTCATTCGGCATTAATCTCTCAGTTCAAATTAACAACCCAAGATTTTGATCAAACCTCAATCATGAACAACATAAGAGGGAGTCTGACAGTGGAACAAAAAGCAAATGGCAAGTGCCAAGTGTTTATAGAGTACGGAAATTTGGGAAGGATAATATTATCAGGAATGTGATCAGCAACCAAAGAGAAAGCAGAAAAAATGAGGGTACTGTAAGAGAAAGAGACAACATCCTAAGCGTCATTTGGCATGCTACAAATACTGTATGTCTAAAGATTTAATGAACACAACCACACAAGGCACTGCATTGCTTTTCTCAGCTTCTCCTGTCTAGGTTTGCATTAGTCTCTTGTTAGTAGGTGTTTAATCCTTTCAATTTTGAATGACATCCCAGATAATAATCGGAATTTAGTTCATTACCAGGGCAGGCAGATACAGTATATGGCTGAATAAATTTAGGAATAAGGTAAGAGGGTGTTATATGCAATTAAAAGATGGGAGTTGACACAAACATGCATATTTTCTCTGGGTGGTGCAAATAAAGGTCAAAACAGATCCACACAAATTCAACAAGTTTCAACTTCAAAAAGCTACAGTTTAAAGTGAGTACGCTGAAGTTACATCAGTCCAAGAAGACACACATACAGCCCCCAATGCATACACACAAACACAGACAGAACTACCTGTGTTAGTGTGATCTTCAGAGCTGGTATCCACCGTAGTGTAGTGTTCTAATTTGGCTTTGAGCTCCAGCTCCAGCTGCTGCAAACTTTGCTCTTTTAGAGCTCTTTCCACATCTTCAGTAAACTGGATTTGCTCAGCCAGGCACAGAATCTACACCAAAAATAAGAAAGTTCAGACAATTACATTTTTCACATCCTGGGACACACATTGCTGACATGTGCTCTTTGATCTCAACTTGAACAAAGTATTGTGGGTTGTGGAAAAGTGGTGTGTACCTGTGATGGGTAGTGTGAGGGATCCACTTCCCCTTTCTTCCCTGCTGACAGACATTCATACAGTAGGTGCTTCAGGGTCTCCTTCATTTCTACAGACAGCTCACTTAGCCACACCTAGAAAGACAGAAAACAGTACACACAAAGCCACAAACATTTATAACAAAAACAGTGAGTAAAACTCTTAAATGAGTTAATATAATTTTTTTAAGTTTATTAATAGGAAACATCCTATAATAAACATTAATGTAAATACTTGAAATCTGGTGCATTATACAGAGATTTAGCTAAAAGCCAATTTGCATCCCTAGTTCCCAGGCAGGTAACTGGGGATAGTTATCAACCCTTCAATAAATCGTGAATACAATATGTTATTAAATGTTTTTAAACACACTATAACAAACACATAAACACTGAACTGGAAAGTGTCCAATCAATTGTACTTTACATTTACTACAGTATATTATATTTGTTGTAAATTATTCACACAAAACTTCGCACAGCAGCTTTACCTCCACAAGGCTGGAGATGCGTATGATGTTTCTGAGTGGCACTATTTCTCCTTCCAAAGAACACATGGCGACAATGTGCTGGCACTGCTCATCAAATTCAACACTGTGGATACCTGCACAGATTATTAAGTGGATTAAATAACAGACAGATTGCATTCACTGTTCAACAGAATTTGCTGTGATGCAAAGGAAACAAGGAAAGGATAAGAGCAAAGCAAACAATAACATAACGGAAAAGCAGAGAAGAGCACAACATAAGGAAAAAAAAGAAAACAGAATAGAACAAAACAGATTTTTTTTACCCGCAAAGAGTTTCTTGAGGTGTGACTGGATTACAGTTGGGTTGGTTGCCTGACCAAGAATCTCAAGCAGATCATCATCTCCTATGAAATAGAACCGTGGGAAGGCAGAGCGCTTCTCCTGCGACAACAACACACAATACAAAAGTTGTGATGCTTACCATATGTTATACATATGTAGCCTTTGCACACGAAAATGTATGTGTGTACCTCCAGGAACTCATTAAGTGACTTCTGGCAGCGCTGCAGCTGATCCAGTATGGTGACCAGGGAGTTTCTGATGCCTGCCCTCGAGCTCAGAGAAACAACTCGGTTGTCTCTCTGAATGTCTAACATTATAGACCTGTTACACACATGGAGAAAGTGTTTTGTTCCTCAATGTGCATAAAACACATTCTGCCTGTACTACAAATTATATTTGTCCATTTATCACAGCAAAAGACACTCAATCCTAATGCTATACTGAATATCAGCCATAATCAACCTGAAAGATAAACAAAAAATGAATAGTACATCAAAACGTGCAGCAGGAAAGAAAATTACCACCGGTTTAGGAGACAGGTATGGCAGTGGATATGGTCAATGACTGAGGTTTAAGTGCCAACTTTAAGCTTCAATTTGAGGGTGTATATATTCACATACGATGGATGGTGCTTAATTTCAGACAGGGAATTTCTGGGAGCAAGTAGTGTTTGCAATCTCTTGGCCTCTGCTGATGTGATATAGTCACACAAACACACACACACAGTACCTGAAATCTTCATCAACACGTTTAAAGCGGGCCTCCTCCCGAGGCAATGCCCCTCGTCCAAAAATGGGCTCCAGATAAACCCAACGCCTCTGGATGGCATTCAGACTAAGCAGGTACTCGTCTAAGTCTGATAGACGAACCTCCCACAGACTGACCTGGACATACACAGAGTAAATACAGTAACATGGGTTAGTGCTCTTTATTAGGATATGTAAATATTGATATAATGTTATTTACACCACATAAAACATGCAACAATACAAGACGACAGCAGTTCATTTAATTGCGTTAACACATGCTGTATGTTTAATAAACAAAGTGCATGGGGAGATTTACTTTTCCCGAAATATAAATAAGGCACTTAATGAGTATAAAAGTGTATTCATAGATTCTTTGACCTGACCTTGTCTTGGAAGCTGTGGTAGTAGGGAGAGTCTTTCAGAGACTGCAGTAGACAGCGGTTATCTCCCACCTGGATGGGCACAGAGTGGTGATAAAGCCAGTGCTTGCTAATCCTTAACGTTTCATTAAATGGTGGCAGTAGACATGCCTGTTTTTTCCTGAAGACAGTTACGTGCTTTCTTAGTCTATCTACCAAGTGGTCACTTTAATTGATCTGCCTGAAATAAGGATTATCATAAAAGAGGGACACAATGGGAGAAACAGCTGAAGGAGCCTTTCTGAAAAGATGGAATGTTTTAAAACCATTGCTATGCATGTACACTTTACTTTTGTTTACTATCTTATTAAACAGCATTATGCTGAGTCAAAGCCAAGAATTTGGCTCACACCTTTACTAAAGAGTTAGAGATGACTTAAAATACATTTACATATAAATACATACCAAACATGTAAGAGGCATCCTATAAAGAAATACAGTACGTCATTTAGTAATCATCATCTGTGTCTGCATTATCCGTATCACTATATTTTTACATTTTACTGTATCGGACCATCTTGTGGTCAACAAGTCAACCACACACTCAAGAAATATACTTGGGGACCAGTCACAGACGAATATTCCCTCATTCCATTATCCAAAATAACTAAAATAGAGGACCGATTAATGTTGGCTACCCCAGTTAATCCTTAATAACATTGTGTAAAGTGATCTCAGCATCATGACCAGTTCTGACTCATGACTAAAATTTCTCAGAAAGTACACAAAGTATGTGCTAATGTACAAAACAGGAAAGCTAAATTGAGAATGTTGCATCAAGAGAGGGTTTCTTCACAATGGGTTCAACAACCAGATATTTAAATTGAGCAAGAGCAGAAACTGTGTTGGAACAACTTCCTTAAAGTATATGGCTGGGACAATGTCAAGAGAGCAGAAGAGGTGCTTCAACTAGACCATGGTCTCCAGCAAGAATTCTGGGCTAGGGTTTTTTTGTTGTATGCAACGTATCAGTGAAATAATGTGAAACTTCACAAAAATGTAATAACCTCTGTAACAGCGCTTAAATCAGAAAAGCACAACAGAGTTATTTGTATTTCAGGAGAACAAATCAGGATCAGGCTGAATATGAATGATATTTATTATCACATATCAGCCATGTGCAGAAAGGCAATCATGTCACCAGTTATTACAGATGTCAGGGATATTAAAAAAAGTAGTATTGGTGTAAAAAGCTAAAGGATTTTTGGCAGTTAATCAAAACAATCTGCAGATGTTGAGAAATCCCTTGGTTGCAGCGATGTTGGGCAGACTCAGAGCAGTTAGTGGGGATATAAAATTAATAAAAATATTTCATCAACTCATTTGGGTGGATTCTATTTGCTGTGTACAAGTCCGTTATAGCCAAATTTTTAGCAAATAAAACTTTACTTTGGTGCCTAAGCTTTACGGCTAACCATGACTCAGTGTAACATAATGCACAAGTGTGTTTTGGTGTTTGTACTTATCCATATTTGTTAGTTGTGATGTGCCACTGTGTCTACCTGGTTGACTACATCCTTCCAGTCCTTGATGAGGGTGAAAGTGCGGCTGCTACTGTCCGTGTACTCGGTGAGGTTGAAGGTAGCTGCAGCTCCCCATAAATCCAGCTCCCTCAGTGCTTCTCTGATTGTCACCTCTGCCTGAGCACGACTGTTTAAGTCCTAAATGGAACACACACACACACACACGCACACACACACACACACACACACACACACACACACACACACACACACCACACACACACACACACACACACACACACACACACACAGACTTTAGATACCTTTTATAAAACGAGTACAGGCATACTAAAAGATCTACCTGTGTAACTCATTCAATAAGCCAGGACAAAGTGTAAAGATGTAGATTTTGTCTTTCTAAATCATTACTTAATGGCCTAAACACTAAGGTAAACAAAGCTGCATTGTACAGTATTGTATATCAAAAGCAATATATGAGATCAAAATGAAAACAAAAGGGTTGGCCGGGAATGCCTGATTGATAGGTAGTATTTAAGTCCAAGATATCACTGTTTACTGATAAGTTAAATATAACATAAGGGAAGTTTTTTTTTTTTTTTTTTTTAAACGCTTACATTTCATCTGCATGCTAAACTTAATTATATACTGTATGTGAATATGTCTGTAAACTTTTATTGCCATGAGCTTTTCCTGTACAAATACATGAGCAATATATTACTTGGTGCTGCCCCCTAGTGGTACTAGTCACATTGTTGTCGATAACTATTACAATTTACATTTTTTATCAATCATAGTCCGTTACCTAAAAAGACCAAATGAAATATCAAAATTTATAGAAGTGTGTGTCCCTATAAAAGTGTATACTATGACCCAGTATGTATAACTATTTGCACAAATGCGTGTGCACATACCTTGAGCTCCAAGGATTTTTCTATGATGATATTTGCCACACCTAGGAGGTCATTAAAGGTAAGTCTCTCCAAAGTTGTCCCTCTTGGAAGGCCAAGCAAACGGAACATGTCCAACCAATGGTCTTGGGAAAGGTGCTCCCCACGCACATACTTCAGCACTGGGACCATGTTCTAGGCATGCAGATAGAAAAGTGTTAAAATGAAAGTACAAAAAACTAGCCAAAGATGTGTAATAACAACTTGACTATGATCAAAACAATTCTTGCTTCAAAGACAATACTTAACTTGAGTAACCACCACCATTCATCTACAGGTTTTCCAACACAATGTTCTCTTTTTGTTTTATATAGTTACTGAATAACATACAGTACATTCAGAACCATGACATTTGCTGTATATATGTGGTCGCCACATGATAAACCCTTTCAATTTTGTCGACCATTTGACCATGTCATTGATTTATAGTGCCACAATTACACAAACAGTCTTTACTTGCAAAAAATATATTGCATAGGACTAGTTGCAATGACATTTTTAAAAAAAAAAGGTTTGCTCCCCAAAAGAAGAACCCTTTTTGAATTTGGTGATTCAATGACTTCTCTTATAATGCTACACTGACTAACATTGCAACACCCTGCAAACTCTAAGAATAGCTGACTTGTCAGTATATCGTCAAAAGTGCATTGTTGAGTCTAATAAACATTGTAGGCTCCAAGCCCTGCTTAAAAGTCTTGCTTGCAATTTGTAGTCTTGATACTCAATAAAAAATATACTCAAACTTCTTTTTATTTTATTCCACCAACTGTACTACTGTTTACCTTGTATTTGTCCACTTCTCCTTGCAGTTTAACAGACATAGCAGTAGGCTGCTCCAGCTTTCTAAGTCTGTCCTGCCACGTAAAAAGAAATTCCTCAAACAGGTACGTCTTACTCCTGTAAAACAACAGAAACATACATTTAACACACAACTGTAAAGAAACACACTAGTGACAAAAAAATAAGAACAGTTCCAAATTAAGAAGATTGAAATCCATATAGTGCAGGCCTAAACTTAACCACCTACCTGAATGTGATCCAGTCCTCCTGGGCCTTTTCTGTAAACCCTTGCTGCCACTCCTCATACAGACCCCACATCTGGCTGTAATCCTCCATGTCTCTTTTTGTCTCTTCCGCCAGGGAGAAATCTGGAGAGCCCAGGTCAAAATAGGCACAGTCTTCACTGAGGAGAGGAAAGTAGAGGAGAGTAGAGTGAACTTGAAGCTTTCATAGAAGTTCTAGACTAGGGCGGTTGCTTTGCATGTTGCCTTGGGCTGTAATGTAATTGGGATAACCTAATATTTTTCGTAATTTCAGGTTAGGTGTGTAGATGGAAATGTATCAGTTATAATATTGAGTAGCTTTGAATAGAAAAAAATATACATGTACAGACAACAGAAAGCAGGAGCTATAAGGTTTCAAAAAATAAAGTTTCTTTTTGAGTACCAAACTTTTATAGTGTATTGTTATCTGAATTATTAACGATTGGCTATAGTCTAAATGGCTACAATCTCATCACATCAGATTTAGTAAAGTTAATTACAAGCCCATCAAACTAATGTATATAAGCTATTTTCTAGCTTGATTCCACAGCATGTTTCAATAAGATGAAGACAATAAACATTTGTATCAGCTCCCCTGACTCCCTCAGTAAAGAAATCACTTTACAATTCAGCATATTAAAAAGAACTTACAGCAGTTTATTGCGCACAAACTCTAGCTCCTGGAACTCTTGCTGCTTGTCCCTGATGGTCTGGAGGCACGCAAGAAGGGCAGCGTGATCCCCACTCTCAAGTATCTCATCTTTAGGCTTCAGCTGGTCCCAGCGAGCTTTAAACCGCTCCAGATCTGCCCTGTAGGCATCAATCTGACCAGCTGCATTTATTCGCATCACCTCCACCTAAGGGAGGAACAGAACAAGAGAAAGCGAGTAGCACAAGATCAAAGCCAGAGAAAAAAAGGAAGGTGATAGGGGTAAATGGGCAAAAGAGAATAAAGAAAGAGAAAAGGAGAGACAAACAAATTAGGATGTAGTTTTATGACCACAATCAGACATGTGCGCATTTGTGAGTTTATGTTACTTGATCTTTGATCATCAGCTGGTGGCTCTCCATGACAAGCTCTAATTTGTCCCACTTGGCTCTCAGTGAGGACAAAGAGTCCAGACCGCCCCCAGCCACTGTTCGCAGCAAGCGGTTCTTCTCCTCAGCACACTGGAACTGAGGTAGGATCTATACACATATGTACAGTATAGTTAATTTCCATGTTTACTTTCATGTCAAACATTAGAATTATAACAGGACATACAGCATAGATGCCCATAACCTTATGAATCCAGGCATGAACAATGAACATAATTTATGATGATATGAAAAGTTCATTAATAGCTAAGAAGAACTCTTAAATGGTTCTGAAACTGTTTGATTAACGAGACTAACAGCAAAAAGAACGCTATTTTATATAGTTTTTATTAATGCCTTTGCCTGGGTTTGATTTTTCCTACAAAGTCACAAAATGATTTACGGCAGGCAGAACGGCTCTAAAGTAACACGTTCTGATAGGTCACATATTTCGTTGTAACACCAGAAAAGCCTGTGTTTGAGTATCCAGTCAGGTAAAGGTAGCAGGAGATTTCCTTATAAATATCTAACTGTATTTTTTATTTTATTTTAGAAGATATCTGTTATTTATGGCTGATACTGGGGCATCACAGAAAATAAACTGCTAGCAGTTCTAGTTATTATTACGTTGGTTGCTACAACAAACTCTTGCTAATGCTTTGGCTCGTGACAGCTAGAAAAAAGATCTTTATGAGAGCAGGTAGGGTAAAAACACTGCTTTTGTCCAAGGGGCCCACTAGAATCAACACAAACTGAAAGTTCCTTATAGCTGCAGTAGAAAAATGAAAAAGTTTTTAAAAAACAACATAAGATTTGACTAAATAAGAAAATAACATTTATTACTAAAATCACCAAGCATAAGTACGGTCATTCAAGAAAGTTCATGGCCAGAGGAGTGTGTTTATCTTACTTCTGGTTTGCGGGCTAATATCTGGCTATGTTTGCCACTGGCAGCACCAATCTCCTCCATGCTTTCTGGTCGATTGGACAAGGCCTCCATTGACTCTGAAACAAAACTGTCTATGGCCTGGGTGTGCACTGAAAGCAAGAGGGAAATGGCACACAGAAAGGAAACAGAAAAGGAAAGACAAAGTAAGGGGATGTCATTGAGCCAAAAGAATGAAAAACAAAATTAAAATAAACAAAAACAGAGAAAGAAATTGAAATATTGGCATGTGATTGTTGTAAATTACATACATATATACATACCTTTATATAAACACAATTTTAATGCTGTTAAGGTGTAAAAACAAAGTTGAAAAAGACAATTGTGTTGTCTGTTTTTACCTTGTATGGACTTCCTGAGTGATAAGAGCAGCATGTCAAACAGCCTCTGGATCAGGTCATCAATTACGGCTTTTACTGGCTCACAGTTGACTATAATACAGTCTACCTTCTCCTGACTGACAGAGAAAGTAGAAGAGGATTAGTGCCTCTTTTGTTATGTATATGAAGTTAACCAATGACATAAAATTAATCCTGGTAGTAAAAATAAAATGTCAGCAGCTACAGTACAAATGGCTAAAGAAGAACTTCTGTGATATTGGCAAAAGCTTAATCATAGCAGAGAACCAAACAAACATTCCCATGCTTTACTCTTGTGAAGTAATCTGTCTTTAGATATTTAAATGGATGATAGTGACCAACCTGGTTCAATTTCAGGCTTCCAGGTAACATGTTTTTCCCCCCCACTGTTTTGTAATTAATATGTTGTTTAGAAAAGTACTATAAATATAACCTTTAACATTGTTTTTGAAAGGTTTTCTATTGAGAAAAACTGTAATGTTTACTTTTGTTTATTATGTGTGATATATATACCTAGGCAGACGTTCTGACTCCTTCCCCCTGGCTTTCAGGGTCTTGAAGTTTCTCTCCCAGTCTTGCACAAAGTTCAGATGCTTCTCCACTAACTTCTCCAAATCAACCTGGCCCAGCACAACCCACTCCTACAACACACACATACAGAATCCCAGCAGTTGAGTGCAGTGCTTATTTCCTGTTTACATGTAACAAGATGACTCAATGAAAACAGAAGTAAAGAAAAGGGGAGATAAAATAAAAGTTTGGTGTTGACTGAGGGCTTTCCCCTATGATTCAGATATGCATGGCTGCAGACAGAAGGGAAAGGATAATATACCGTGCTACTCAGTGTTCTATTGGGGTAGTGTAAACAGGGGGAAATGCTGACAATGAAAACTATAGAGCCCCAGTATGTAAATAGAGAACCATGACTAATCTAAGGTGCATTCTTTCAAAGAAATAAGTACAGCGATGGCTCATTGCAATGCTTCAATAAGCAAAAGGTGAAAACAGGTTAATAAGTTAACATTCATGTAAAATACATGAACCTCTAAGACCAGACTCAAATCTCTTCAGTGACACAGAGCAGCAGGCCTACCACAGAATGTAATGCATTCATTAATTGTTTCATTTTTTGTGTAATATTTTCCCTACAAACAAAAACCCTCTGTATACTTCTCTTAACATTATACACATGCTTTTGGACAGTTGACTACCGTAATAATTTGTTGTTTAGGCACCTTGAACTTGTGTTGTATAGCCTGCAGACGGCTAAAGAGGTCCTCGGCCTTGCTGAAGATGGTGAGGAACCCGGAGGCATTTCTATCAATCATGACACTGAAGATAAGTTCCTCCCCCTGGGCACTGACCCCTTTGAACTGGTTGGGGATTGAAATGAACCGTTTCATCTCCCTGAAATAGCGTGCTCGCACTTCCTCAAATGGAGGACGGAACTGCAAACGACCCTGCCTATTCCCAAAAAGAAGAACAAAAATGAAAAACAAAAAGGTTAAAACATTTATTTAATCAACACTAAACAATAAGGTTGTTGTAGGAGAGAGATAGAAAAAGAAAGAGACAGATAAACAGGCAAGAAGAGAAATGATGGCATGGGAAAATCCAGGGGTTGGAAAATAAAGTCAGAAGTTAATGCTAGTGGTTCAAGAAAACGGGGAAATACTACTTAAGTGTGAGAGTAGAAGAGAAAAAGAGTTACAGTGCAGAGATGAGAGAGACAATGAATAAGAGAATAAACAAGAGTAGGACAGAAATTTTGATCCAATGAAAGTGTGTGTACTGACTTGAAAGTGAGGTCAATGTGTATTTCAGGCAAGTTCTTGTTCAGAGCTTCCAGTCCGGTCTGGTACTGGTGTTCAAGAGCCTTGTACAGTTGATGGTTCCAGTGCTGACGCCATGCGCGCATGTCATCAGACCTGAAGCCCTAAACACAAACACGCACACACATTAGGGTTGGGTACCGTATACATTTTAACCGGTACCTGAAATCTGTTGCCGGTACCCAACAATACCTTTTTTCTATCCTTTATTCTCTGTGTAATAACAAAAACATTTATTTCAGTAAAACTATTAGTCAGAACTGTCAATTTCAACATTTTTTGCTATTTAGAAATGTTACACACTAGACAAAATAAATGCCCTCCCTTTCTCTCCAGAAGTATTGAGCACTAAAATAATCATGCTTATTTACAATGATAATCGCAATAAGCATAGTGCTCCCACGTAACCTGGTGTTTTCTCCTATCACGTTTATAGTAATGAATATAGAAATAATTTAAGAACAAATAGGTGGATTTCAATTATATGAAGGCCAGCAGCAGAGACACCTAAATCTGTAATTGTTACCTGAGCCTCCAGAGTGGCAAAGCCAGTACGGAGGTCCTGAAGGCCATCCTTCCACCGCTGCTGATGTCTCAGAAGGTCCACATTCAGCAGTGTCACCACCTGAGAAATGTACTAAATGTTACTAAACTCTGATTATGATTCTAAAGTAATGTGCTTGTGACAAGTAACTTCTACTTCCTCTGTATTCAATCATTTAGTAGAATAACTGAAGCCTAGTCTTTAGTTTATTTTGAACATGTTAAAAAAATCTATAATAAAATTTCTTTTGTAAGTGATTCAAATTAGAAATCCCCATGTTCAAAAAGGAGTAGGAAGAAGTTAAAAAACACTTTTCTGGTTGGTCCCCCTTACAAAACAATGTGATGCTTCACTTATTACCGTATATCTACCTACGTACACGCACATATGTATATGTATACACATGAATACATATAGGCAGACATGCATACATAGATGCATACACACATGTATAGAGATTTTGTCACTTTACTCCAGCTGTTCTCTAAATTAACTCCTTTGATTGTGATGCAGTGATATTCAGCACTTGTTCTTGTAAGTTTCTTTTGAAATACAAAAGTTTCTCTTAAGTGATGTTTGCTCGCTCCCATTTGAAACAACCCTTAGATACTGTTTGATAGCTGTTGATTATTTACTTTGTACATGATTTGTTCAGTTCTTAAGTCAACAAGATCTTTAAATTTTATAAATTTAAATATTTTTGAAAAAAATGTATTAAATTTAGTTTTACTTAGGTTCAGTGTTAGTTTATTTGCATCAAACCAGCTCTCAAAATACAGACAATATATAACAATATGTTGCAACCTTGTCAATGAAGTCAGTGTGCCATTTGCGTAACTTCCTGTTCTCTGTAGAGAGTTTCTCAGCAGCAGACTGCAGCTTGGCAATGTAAACTTCCAACTCTTTGGGGTTGTCCCAGGTGATCTGCAGTTTACCGCCTAATTCCTTTGACTGAGAACGAGGATTCTGACAAAGAAAAGCAGAACCATTTTAAGAAAAAATAAAAATAATTATAACAACATTTTTAGTGTGCAAGGCATAGAAAGTAAAAATGGTAATTTCCAGCAATATGCAGTACCTTGATGACCTGTTCAAAGGCCAGGGCAAGACTAAGCATCATAGGTCTCTGAGAAGGAATCATCTGTTGGTCAATGGTGTTGTAGAAATGGGCCACCTGCAGTGCAGTAACACTTTGTTACAATATTTGTTACAATATGAGCTTGAGACAAGCTAAAACAGAAATAATAGGCCAGAAATTAAAGGAAAGAAAATGTATTTGTGTGTCCTACATTGAACTACACTCTTACCTGTTTTAGGACAATAGCATGTCTGTAGAATTTGTCTGCAGTATTAGCAGCCTGCTGTATCTTGGCTGGGATGGGAAAGCCCAGGGCAGAGAGTTGTCTGAACTCCCTGAGCAGACTGACCAGCCTGTCTGGATACTGGATCTTTAGCCTGCCATCAACATGGTCCAGGTCCATCACACAGTTACTGGCCTGGAGACTATACAGAGGGAGAAAATTGTAATTAGATCCACTTGAACCAGCACCCATTCCAACTGATAGCCCTTAATTAATGTGCTAAATGAGGTAATGATAAACAAAAACAACAGAGGAAAATAAGTCTTCACAAATGATTGTATGTTTGGTGCCATCCAAGTGCCATGTGACACTGTGACATATAAATTGACCTGAATGCTTCCATTGAAAATAAAGATGAAATTCAGTGTTGCTCTGAACTTTACTTGGATGTCTTGTTAGTTGAGGTCAGTGTGCAGTGTTTCCAACCTGATCCCTGACTTTGGGTCAGCCAGTCCAGACAGTAAATCTCTTGACCAGTCCGCGAATTGTTCCTGTTCATACGCCCTCAGAATTTCCAGCAGGTCATCACAGAAATGCAGGAACTCCTTGAACCCAGACAGGTCTGGAAGCAGTGCCTCTGCTATGCGGAGAGAGTCCTCAACCTAATGGAAGAATGCAAGTGTAAAGGAACGCAAAAACCAAGGAATCAGTACACATTAATCTTTTCATTGTCAAAGGAATTATTTGTATTTGTGACATCATAATGAAACCTGTTGTTGTATTATTATTTATTATTGTCATTTCATATGATCACCATCTGTCTAACTATATGAGGAAAGCTCATTCACTTATACATGGAAATCAATAGACCAGAAGGTCCATGCTAATTGGTGGTTAGACACACACACACACACACACACACGCACACGCA
>NC_045735.1:14622124-14639972 GCF_008692095.1 Etheostoma spectabile | reverse complement strand
CACACGCACACGCAGTTACCTTGTGTATGAGCTGTCGGACCCAGACAATTTTGTTGACCACCTCAGGAAGGTTCCTGCCAATAAGTGGCCCAGACTTGTCTCCAGGGCCTCCATGGCATCGACTCTCAAAGTCAGTCTTCAGTCCTTGGAAAATCAATAAAGTTGAGAGGGGCCAAAGATGGGAAATAACAATTCAATTCAATTTTATTTATAGTGTCAAATCAGTACAAAAATTGAATACAAATACAAAAAACAGATAGAGTAGGTCTAGACCACACTCTATATTCACAAGGACCCAACAGTTCTAGCAATCCCCCCAAGAGGAAGCAATTAGCGCAACAGTGGCAAGAAAAAACTCCCTTTTGGGAAGAAACCTCGGACAGACCCAGGCTCTTGGTATGCGGTGTCTGATGGTACCGGTTGGGGGTGTGATGCACAGTGGCAATAAAAGTCACAATAAAGATAATAGAACAGTGACTACGAATGGTAGTTGTAGAAGTAACAACGTGTCAACACTGAGTCTCGCTATATCATACAGATAATTTTTACATTTAGCATTAAGCTGACACTTTTTCCCAAAGTCACTTACAATGAGTTAGCAGGTATGGGTTCAGCTAAAGAAAATATTGATGGTTTAAGGAAAGAGGCTTTCCATGACAGGACATTTAATCTAACAACTTTGACATCTAACTGAACCATTCAAACTAAATCATTTCTGAAACAACCTAGGAGAGTAAAATGTACTTTTCTATTCTGGACATGGCATTTATAAAAGTCTGACACTGGGCCCCCCACAGACAAAATTCTGCATAAATGCCTTTAGACGTAAATGCTTTGAGGTAGAACTGTGTACCCTTATTGTAGTCCAGTAGTCTGGCCAGTAGGGTCTCTCTCTCTGACTGCAGCTCTTTGCTGATGGTCGGACGTCTGATCAACTCCTTGTGCTTTTGAAACACCTGCAACAGCTAATTAACAAATCCACAGGCAAATAAGTTAAGTTTTCACATCAACGCACAAACAATATTTTACAACCTGAGCTGAAGTAGTGTTTCACTACCTGTTGTGGATTGTCCTGTACATCAACAATGTAGCTCTTTAGTCTGCCAGCAACTTCCTGCTCTGACGGAGCCATTAGGTGCTCAAACTGAGCCACCGCTGCTCTCCAAAGAGGCTACAAAAACATACAACAAAAAGTAATACTGTAAGTTAAATGGGGAATTTTTTTATCCTTGCCTAAATAGATTTGGTAGAAGATGAAACTTCAAATGTCAAAATAAACATCCTTGCTTTTTTGATGTCTGGAGCTGCAAGACAGATGCTTACACACGGGATCATGGTCATTTCAGGATAAGATGGGTGAAAAATGAGGTAATGAATAAGCCAAATGTTTACAAGTTGGCTGTAGCTGGTAAGTGTGAGCATGATTGGAAATCCCCTTAGATGGGATAGTAATCTGTTGAAAGTGACATCAAGCAGCTACGCAATGAGAAAACCTACAGTACACGCATGAGGAAGGCTCAAACAAGGTAATTCAGAAGTCTCACATGCACACTCACCATTTCCAACAACTAACCTCAGTGTAGGGGTTGTAATGCAGAGGGTTGAGTCCAGAAAAAGGCTCAAACACACGATCTGAAGTCAACACCTGCTGCTTCCCTCCTGGTAGCAGATGCAGCAGTTTCTCATGAACTGTTCGCAGAGTCACCACCTGGTAGACATAAATAATGTTTTCACATGTTATCTATATCAACTATTTTATTAATGTCTTGGGTTATTAGGCTTCTGTGTTGCTGTGTGTATGTGTGGGACTGCCTTAAAAAAAGAGATGTCCATAAGCGTGCATAAGGGAAATTATACATGTATTATCTTTTTATGTGACAGAGGCTATATGCCTCTGGATCAATGTTGCCACTTTACCAAGTCCGTAGTAGCCTTTCTAGGCTACAAAACCCTTTGCCAGGTCAAGTGATGTTTTAACAGCTTCATCGATCTGTACCACAGATAACAATTGTCTACAGAGGTGACAAGGGAATGATCCTACAAACAACTATTAGATGCATATAGTTTATCAACAGCCATGTCCCAATTCAGGGTCTCACTTCTTCATAAACTACATTTCACAACAAGATATGTCATAACGGGCTGATAAGGCTGTCCAATTGGACAGGGTCCTTTAAGCCCACAAAGATTCACAATTTAAGTAAAGACAAACGTTAGGATGACATCTATATGAACATTTCATGAATGGCCAATGTGAGTGGAAATTCCATTTAAATGTGACGTCTGCTGTTTAACAAACAAGGAGAAACAAGGAGAAGTCAACAAAGATTGCAGATATATTTTAAGCACTGAATGTGATGCAACCAGTGTAGCACAATGTCATGTGAAAAAGAGAAATATGCACTATTGAATAATGTCTTTTCTACAGAAAGTATTTCTGGATTAGAACCATATTTTACCTCATCCAATCTTTTTGCAAGGCAATGAAGGGTTTGCGGGCAGTGCTTGTTTCCCTTCCAGGGGTGTGGAGCATGTCTCTTCCACACCTGAGAATAAAGACCATTACATGTGTTCAGTGTTTACCACAATCAAAGAGATGATCTACTTCTAGATATATTTTATAAGATAGAGATAGATTTTCAGTCAGTTTTTATGTTTAAATACATTATTTCCAGTTGAATTGAAATAAGGTGTTTTATTTTGAGATAAATGGTAAAGGTATTGATTTTTGAGACCATTCTGTATACATTTTTTCCACCTTTTTTCATCTATTCCATACCTGTCCAGTCAAATGTTCACAGACTCCCACCCAATGTTCACATATGGCAACACCCGTTTTCAAGTTCTCCCTCACCGATACAAATGGCTCCTCAAAAATTTTAAGACCGCTTAGCTTTCTCTGCACATATCTTCCAAGGGTTCCACCTTGTACACAAACAAAAGAAAAGACGACAAAATTGCCACATACACAAGCACCCAAAACACAGTGATGCACCAACATACAAACAATGGGTAATGTACAGGTAAAAGCCAGTAAATTAGAATATTTTGAAAAACTTGATTTTATTTCAGTAATTGCATTCAAAAGGTGTAACTTGTACATTATATTATTCATTGCACACAGACGATGCATTCAAATGTTTTTCATTTAATTTGATGATTGAAGTGGCAACAAATGAAAATCCAAAATTCCGTGTGTCACAAAATTAGAATATTGTGTAAGGGTTAAATTTTGAAGACACCTGGTGCCACAAACTAATCAGCTGATTAACTCAAAACACCTGCAAAGGGTTTTAAATGGTCTCTCAGTCCAGTTCTGAAGCCTACACAAACATGGGGAAGACTTCAGATTTGACAGCTGTCCAAAAGGCGACCATCAACACATTGCACAAGGAGGGAAAGACACAAAAGGTTATTGCTGAAGAGGCTGGCTGTTCTCAGAGCTCTGAGTCCAAACACATTAATAGAGAGGCAAAGGGAAGGAAAAACTGTGGTCAGAAAAAGTGTACAAGCGATAGGGATCACCGCGCCCTAGTCAAGATTGTGAAAAAAAAAACATTCAAAAATGTGGGGGAGATTCACAAGGAGTGGACAGCTGCTGGAGTCAGTGCTTCAAGATCCACCACCAAGAGACGCTTGAAAGACATGGGTTTCAACTGCCGCATACCTCGTGTCAAGCCACTGTTGACCAAGAAACAGCGCGAAAAGCGTCTCACCTGGGCTAAGGAAAAAAAGAGCTGGACTGCTGAGTGGTCCAAAGTCATGTTTTCTGACGAAAGCAAATTTTGCATTTCCTTTGGAAATCGAGGTCCCAGAGTCTGGAGGAAGACAGGAGAGGCACAGGATCCACGTTGCCTGAAGTCTAGTGTAAAGTTTCCACCATCAGTGATGGTTTGGGGTGCCATGTCATCTGCTGGTGTCGGTCCACTCTGTTTCCTGAGATCCAGGGTCAACGCAGCCGTCTACCAGCAAGTTTTAGAGCACTTCATGCTTCCTGCTGCTGACCTGCTCTATGGAGATGGAGATTTCAGGTTCCAACAGGACTTGGCGCCTGCACACAGCGCAAAATCTACCCGTGCCTGGTTTACGGACCATGGTATTTCTGTTCTAAATTGGCCAGCCAACTCCCCTGACCTTAGCCCCATAGAAAATCTGTGGGGTATTGTGAAAAGGAAGATGCAGAATGCCAGACCCAAAAACGCAGAAGAGTTGAAGGCCACTATCAGAGCAACCTGGGCTCTCATAACACCTGAGCAGTGCCAGAAACTCATCGACTCCATGCCACGCCGCATTAATGCAGTAATTGAGGCAAAAGGAGCTCCAACCAAGTTGGTATTGTACATGCCATATTTTCATTTTCATACTTTTCAGTTGGCCAACATTTCTAAAAACTCCCTTTTTGTATTAGCCTTAAGTAATATTCTAATTTTGTGACACACGGAATTTTGGATTTTCATTGTTGCCACTTCAAATCATCAAAATTAAATGAAATTAACATTTGAATGCATCAGTCTGTGTGCAATGAATAATATGTACAAGATACACTTTTGAATGCCAATTCCTGAAATAAATCAAGTTTTTCAAAATATTCTAATTTACTGGCTTTTACCTGTATACCTAGGACTTCCTCGGAAAACAAAGTTGGTTTCAGTTCTTGAGAAATTTGCTTTTTTTTCCAACAACCACAGTAGTTAAATGATCAGAACTCTTGATGCGAACTGTATCTTAAAAACAACATCAGCAAATATTTGTTTTCATTTCCTGTTTTTTGTTTGTGAATGTGTGAGAGAGTCTCACCAATAACATCCATGAGTCGGACCATGCGTGTTTCTGGATAAGGCTCAAAATCAGTCTGCCTCCAAACATCATCCAGAATGTCTTTGCTCTGTTCCAAGAGATCCCCAACATCAGGCATAGACAAGCTATCAAGACCACAATACTCCTGGGGAAATCACAAAGACACATATAGTTGGTTCCCAGTTAGTACACTGGAATTTGAAATATCAACTTCTTGAACAAATATTTAACACTGTTCAAAGCAGTTTGTAAAATAATGTTAATGAAACCTGTTCTATTATTATTTATTACTCACAATTTTAAGGTTTTCAAACTTAAAACAACTAAATTTACTAAGATGTAATTGCTTTCTTTTACCAAATTATCTAGAATTATTGCTTAGTACAGTTACAGATTGAAGTTAATCTTCATCTCAATAATTGTAATTAATTTAGCAACCACCCTGTACACATACACAAACCAAATGTAGTAAACATAATATCTTAGATTTTTCATGGTGCCAGTCCTAATACGTACATGTTTGCATGCATACCTTTTTTATGGGTTTAAATTGCTCAGTGAAATACGTAGCCCTTTGTCGCACACTGTTTTTCTCCGCAGACTCAGCGAGATCATCCCAGTACTGGAACTCATCACTGGGAATCAGGATGCCTTCACAGAGTGGAAAAAACAAGTAAATTGTTTGAAAATTATAATGTATCCTTGTTTTTGTCAGAATCAGTTATGAGTTTTCACTTTATGAAGTGAACAAATGCATTGCTAATTAAACTTTTTGTGATAGACGTACTGAGATTACACACATATATTAGTCAAAAACAGTACTGTATATAGTCTTAAGCTAACAGGTTACAAGTCAGTAATACATTCAGGTGCAGCTGTCCGTTACAGTTTAGCTGAGAGAGTATGTAACCACAGCTTCAAGCGTTAAGGATGAACTATTCTATGATACATACTAGCAAAATATTTTACCAAATCACATTAACATTGTATGAACCTTTAAAATTAATTTATTTGAAAAATCTTTTATTTATATATATTTTAATTTGTATATCTTTTACCTATGAACATTCTGTTGACACTACGGGCCTGAAATGTGTATTTATTTCTGTAAAAATATACTTATGCATACCGAGGACATCTTCTTCCTTACGGCCTCTGTTGGCAGAGGATTGTGCTCCAGACTGGCGGACCACTGAGCCTAGGCCAAGCTCCAGCTCACTTAGCAGGCCTGCCAGCTTAGGGTCAAATGCTGAACGCCAGTGCTCATCCTCGAGAAAAGTGAATGAAACAGACACTTTCTCAAGTTTTAGACTAAATAGTCCTGTTCTCTTCTCCTGCCTTGTTCTCCTGCCTTTTTCTTCCTTTTCAATGTTAATAGTCAAGGAGTGTTTTTTCTAACTACAAATATAGTAAATGTTTTGACTAATTTCAACTTGAAATATGTTCCAAATAGCAGCTTCATAAATACTACATCCTAATATTGTCTTTTTATTTTTGTTGACTGTGTGGTTTAGCAGAATCTTCAATTGTGGTTAATGTTACTACCAAAGCCTAAATCTTTTAAAAAGCAACTATTTAATACACAGAAACAGGCTCACCTTCAGCAGTACAGGTGCAAAGACTTGTCTTATGGCCTGGTAGAGGGTGTTGATGGGAGACTCCAGCATGGACGACACTAGGAGGCTCTGGTGAAGGTTGTCTTCAGTGATCACTGTGGGATGCAGCTTGAAGAACACCAACACCTTCTCTCTGCTGTCCCCTGATGCATCAATCTGACAAAGGAAGATTACATGTTTAATAAGGGGGGGAAAAAAAGTTTTAATGCCAAGTCAATTGTTGTTGTTTTAAGTATGATGTAAGATTAAAGTTACATGATCTGCACATATACAGTGGAAAAACTGCTAAGAAAATGCTATTTAGAATTAAGGAAAATCTTTCACATGGATATGTTGTTCTATTCTAGTTAAATTTAACATTGTAATGATGCTATAAACATTTGTGTTACCTTATTTGACAAGTGAAGGTCATTGTCGTGTCTGCTGACGGACAGGACAAATTCATTTCCATCATCCAAAAAGTTATTGAGCTCTGGGCTGTCAGCCAGGGACGACGAAGGCTTTATCCCATAGAAGTTTCCAGTTGTGGTCAGGATAAACTTTTTGCGAGCATCATCTACACCATGGGGCATCTTTCAGCTGCAGTGATGTACTGATGCTGAGAAAGTAAAACAACACTGTAAAGAACCACAGGGAGGGATATAGCTTAATGGTCACTATTATGTAAAACAGTTACTACATATATTTTTTAAGTCTCTATGTAATTTCTACAGATTCTTTAGACCTGGGAATTTTCTATTGTCACTCCTTCCTCATTTTAGTAATTGTAACCATCTTAGAACCATGCTAATTATTGCTGCATCAAGAATAAAACTGCGGCCATATTAGGCTTTCCAGTTAAACCTAGCGTAGGTTACGCTTAACCTAATCCGCTATTTAAATTAACTTTGCATTCTGCCAAGCTAGAAACAAATAGACCCGTATTAGACCAGCTTAGCTTTCGTCAATCACATTACCAGTTCAAGTCCCCGGTTTACTGTCTATACAACTACCTATAACTAACGTTAGTTACTTTGCCCTAAAGATGGTTGGGTAACCTACGTTGACGTTAACGCTAACCCGTCTCCGAAGTGATGCGTAGGGCAGTGCTAACGTTACCAGAGCTGGTGTCGCTGCTGTTAGCTAGCTAAATTACGTTATAACTTTTCTATCTCAAATGTGCTAGTGCTGAAACAACGGAAGTTTATAATACCAGCATGCTTGATCAGCTTCTTCCATTTACATAGGACGGACTAAAATGATGTCTACAAAGTTATGGTGCAGCATTATAACTAACTAAGCTATGGCTAACGTTAGCTAACATTAGCTCGCCTCCGTGTTAAAAGTTAAACATTTTAGCTAGCTGACTTGACCTTAGCGCGCTAGCATTCTAAAAGAAACCTTGGTTTCATACCGTTTTGGCACCAAATAGTCTACTCGGAGCTTTCTGTAACGTAGTTCATAGAGGGAAGCTGTAGCAATCTGTTACTCGTGCCTGTGTGTGTCTCCAAGATTATGCTTGCGTGGGTACCGTAGCAACTACGGTCCACTGTACCACTTGACACAGCAGAACTACAATCCTACGCAATTAACTTACGTCATTTACTTATAACAGCTGCACAGCCAGACTAGGCAGTATCCTTTGGTTCGTTTGAGCCTTGAGTTTAAATTCCTTATACTGTCTATGGTTTATTTCCGTAAGGTTTTCTCACATAGGTCTTTCTGAGAAGCTCAATGTATTCAAGATAAATTGGTATTACTACTTTTTAAGCACACTTGTAGCATCTTCTTAGACCAATCAATACAAAGTGGAAGATGCAGATTTGAGATATTGGCTGTGATGGATAAACAAATTGCATTTTTATTGAAATTGTATTTTATATGATTTTACATGATAAATAAATAAATTGCTTAATTGATTGACATAATGAAATCTCACATTTTCTTAAAATCTTAAATTATGCTTACTACTGCAGTAGTCCACCATTTAAAGTTGCTCTTAGTTGCCCAAATGGTTACATTTACAGCTCAGAAAGGATAAATATTTATTGATACATAACCCTGAAACAGACTAGAGTGCATATCTGCTATTGCCTTGACTCTGCTTTTACAATGGAACATTATTGTATTACATACCCACTCTCATGTCAATTGTGTAATAGTGGCTGACCATGTCATTTAACATTGACTTTTAGTTCTGATGCTGACATATTCTGAAACACGTCATTTCAAGAAAACAAACACATCAGGATAATATTATGGATGCATCCCTGCTGTTGTCTGTCATGTTAAATGATTGTGATCCAGTCTAGTTTTTCCTAGTGAGTATACTGTGATTTTTCCCTCCCAACTTCATTCTTGCGTCCCAGAGTGACAAACTCATCCACTTTTTGTAACATTAGTGTGTTAGCTATAGCATCAACCTCATCTGGTTCATTTTCTGTAGTTTCTGTAACTTTACCATCTGCTGCAATGAATCACAATCAGAATCAGAAAAGGTTTTATTGCCACTATAAGTAGCCTACACGTATGTGGAATTTGCCTTGGTGGAAAGACATTGCATTCATAAACCAACAAACAATCATATTAAACATTAACATCAAATAAACACTGAATACAGAAAAACAAATATGCACAAGAAAAAAGGCTGAATGGCTTGATTGCAAAATGTGCAAAGAATATATAGAATACAGAGAGTCACCCGAAGCAGCAGTAGCCTTTATCTTCAAGGGCAGGCTTACAAAAACACTGAAAGAGTATAGTTTTAATTCACTTTCCTTTCATATCTCCTTCAGTTATTCACATAAGTTAATTTCAAATTTCCAGAGAATGATTGCCAAGCTACTACTGTATGTTGTTATTCCTGGGTGACTCGCAACACAGATTCTGTTACACTTCTTACCCAAAACAATTACTGCAAATCGTCACACTTTTGTAAGTAGGTATACAGAAATCCCTGACCTTTCCTGCATGCCTGCCTATCACGTAGCCTATACCACTGTTGTGATCTCTTCCAAAAAATGTAAACCATATGGTCAAGTTTGACTGAGTTGGTTAGCAGACAGGGAAGTTCATCAAGCTTCCTGATGTTGTTGTCATTATTTAAGTCAACCACAATCTAGCTAAAGTTGCAGTTGCTCTTGATATGTATCAGAGTAATTGAATGGCACCAGTATTTATTTTAAATGAATGTATCAATTCCTATGGCCCACATGTGATCAGCATTACCAAACTAAGTCACTTTTAAATCTGAGAAAGAGCAAGACACCCGTTTCCTTTTCTGTGGTACGTGGCTTCTAAAAAGAGATTGTGTCATGCCAGGGAATTTTAATTCAACAATAACAGACAATTCTTTGTTTTTAATTCAAGATACTTGTAGGCTTTTTCTGAATGTTTATAAATTGCAGGCCTATACTCATGTTGCCTATAACTTCAATAGGCCTTTTTCAAAGCAGACATTTTGACTTGTCACAGTTGCACATATGATACTCATAACATTGACGATTGCTCTGTATTATTTATGCGTCCAGTAAACCAGTGCTGTGTTTTGCCCACTATGGCATTTCAAAATGTCTCTGTGGACAGGGACGGGTTAACCAACCACAGGGCCCTATGGCAAAATTGACCCGCTGTGTCCTCATTAACAATTATCTGTGTGCATTATGTATAGTATTTTTCTAATGGATTTATAACCTGGCCTCATGTTTGCTGTGTGATACTTTATTGTTAACAGAATGTATTTCAGGAATATGCACCATGTAGGAACAAATTATTGTAAAAACATAACATAGGCCCATCTTCACGACTAGGTCCTTGAGTGTGAATAACTTTCACAAACTGATAAACTTTACAGGCTGCATGGTAAAAATAGGTTAATCATAATAACATTTACTATTTCTGGAGCGCTTCAGATTTAGGGCTATCAAGAGACAGACAGATAACTTATAGACAGTTACCAACTGCAGACTTTGCAGCACTATGCAGTGCTTTAAATCTTCTTATACACATTGATCTGCACTCAATTGATCTTCCTTCATCCTTCAAGTACCCGGATGTCTGTCACAGTAACTTGAAATTTAGTTTTGTGAACTGAATTTAAATTGTGATAACTGAATGTGAAGATATATAGAGAGTTGAATTTTCATTGATGATCATATTTTATTGGCTATCAGTTCCAAACAAATAAATTCAATCTCAAACTATACTATTCAGATTCAGTTTTCCAATCCAATTTATATAATAAACAATACAATTTCAAATTATGTGATTTAAATTCAGTTTTTCTATGCAATTATTCAAGTTTAGCAATTCAAATATGAATGATTCAAATTTGGTTTCTGTTGGTACATATTTCAGCCCATAACCATGCAGTGCTTTTTGTTTTCTTGTGAAACTGATTTAAATAAATATATTGGATATTTGCTTCAGTTGAGTTGGGCACTTTTCAGACAGAAAGTTACTGAAGAAAGCTGCTAGTATTTAGTATGAGATTGAATTTTAAAATCCCCCAGAAAAAAGAACTGATTTGTTTATTAACCCCGTTTGGCATTTGGTTCTCTCAGCATCCCACATACTGCCCACTGGCCAACAGATTCTTGTACACCACATAAGCAAAGATGTAAGGGACACTGTGGGTGTTAACTTCCACATTAAATTATTCAGAATGCCACAGCTCCTGATGTGACTGACTGACTATAACACATTCTGTCCTAAATACATTTACTGGTAGCATTTGCAGCCTAAGGATTCAAAAAGACACCAGATAACTGGTAATATACTAAAATGTGTTGTGAAAGGCTAAATGGAAAGTAGAGGGGTGAGTCAAAAGCAACTGAGGAGGAGGCTCTACTTTCTGGGTACTTTTATCAAATTTGTCAGGGATACACATGGAAAATCCCCCATATTCCTTGTTCCTTGTGACATCCTACGGGATGGGCACACAGTTTCCTGGTAATGAGCATTTTCACCCCAAAGAAGCAACATTTGATATATCTTCTTAGTCCCGAGGCATGTTGGCCATGTTCAGTAGAGCTCAACAGTGTGGTTCTGGTAGTGAAAATCCCATTCATTTTCTCCATAAGTATTTTGACTAATAGCAAAAATGTCTAAACCATTCAAGGTAGACTTACCTTGAGCTATAAGATTGTTGAACAAAGGTTTATGCCCCTGTAGAAGCCTCATGTCTGTATGACATCAACTTTGTTTTAAGAAAAACAGGTTTTATTCGCAGTGTAAAGGAGTTCACTACCCACAACCCTAAGCGTAACAGCAACATCTCGGATTGGTTGAGCTCGCTGTTTACCGAACTTACAAACAGCTAGTGAGCAGCTACCCCCGAAGTCCATAGATATATACATCTATGATTGAAGTCTATGATAATTTATGTACACAGTCTTGTACCTCAAATTATCATTTTGCACCAAATCAAATGTTTTATGGTCACAATTCATCTTGTTGGTGGATGGCTTGGTTGCAGGTTTACAACTCTATATATAACCATTTCTCTAAAACATCGAGTGAGATTTGAATGGGGAAAAAATCACTTCCTGAACCAGCGCCGTTCAAAAAGTGGGTGTTCACTGTTGAGTTCAAGGACATTCCCCTGTTTTCCACCCAGCTGGGATAGATGTGCTCTGAAATGTGGCTACAAATGTATAATAATGAAACCTATGTTATGGTTTTCCAAACACTTTTCCTTGACTTTATTGGAAAAAGTATCACAAGGTCAATAAAAGCGTCACAGCAGGAGAAGTTAGAAGGAGCTATGAAAAGATTAGAGCATAGAGAATCTCACTGAGCTAACACTGGGTGACATTAAAATGCATGTGGGTAAGAAACACTTTATTATGTAAATCTTTATTCCTCAAATGTCAAAGTAGATATTCAATTAAATATTGAAATCAATGTTAATACATTACTGAAACTCTCCCCTTCTTAGGTTCAGGACGTTTTAGTTAGCTGGGAACCTTGCAAATTATTAGATGAATAAAGTAGGTAGTGACAATGGAAAATTACATTACTTAACTTAATAGCTGTCATCAGACAAAGTGCTAAAACAAAGAGAAGTGAAAAGATGGTTTACCTAATGTGAAAGAAAAAACAACTACTTAAGAATAAGGGATTCCCTTGGTAGTTTCATTTCTGTCACAGACCTTATATAGATAGAAGGGAAACTCTGTTGTCACACAGCGTCCTCACAACTAACTGCATGTAGTTAAAGCTTCAGGAAATTAGTATGATGACCTTTATTTTCATTGTAGACAAGCAGGATTAACAATAGTGCTGCTTGCTATTGCCCTTTGAACTATCAATCCAATTGTGTGTGCAAATCATACTCCTCAAATTTACTAAAGCAGCAACATGCTCTCCTAGGTCCTAGAGTGGGAGTAACTTTCCCAGACTGATACACCATTAATACATTACAGTCTGCTTGATAAAAAAAGGTCAATCATAATAACACTTACTATTTCTGGAGCACAGCAGATTTAGAGCTTTTGAGAGACACACAGATAGCTAATTGACAGTTGTCAACTGCAGACTTTGTAGCACCATGCAGTGCTTTATATTTTCTTATGAAACTATTTTTAACAGTAGTAGGTAATGAACGTGCATAGTTACAGTACTTAATTTAATATTTGTAATTAGACAATGTGCTGAAACAATGTTATTGAAAAACAGAAGTGAAAAGATGTTTTACCGAATGTGACAGAAGAACTAAACTTGTATGTGAAACACTGTGGTTAGCTGCAGAGCAGTTACGAGCAAACCAACTTTGAAATAGTACAACACCTGTATTTGTCAAAGATAATTGTATACACACACAAACACACACACACACACACACACACACACAGAGGCAACGAGGCAACGTATGAAATATTGTGTGACACAGGCTACAGGCATTTATGCACACTTTGTGGCACCCTTCTTACACCAATCACTACAAAGTAAAAGAGTACTGTATATTAGCTGTGTTGGATGAATAAACTGCACATAATGCAATCTCACATTTTCTTACAATCTTATATTATGCCTCTTACTGCTGTATTTTATCATTAAAAGATGTTCTTCGTGGCGCAATGGTAACATTTATAGCTCAAAAAGTAGAAAACTGTTTTGATGTATTACCCTGAAACACACTAGATGGCATGTTTACTATTGCCTTGCCTAAGACTCTATGCTTTCATAATCAAACACTATTTTATGACATACCTAGTCACATGTCCAAAGATTGTGTAATTATGGCTGACCGTGTCATTAAACTAAAGTTAACTATGATATTTAGTTCCCTCTTCCCTTTTAGAGCATTCCTTGTTAGTTAAGGACTTTATTCTGTCAATTGTGTCTTCATTTTATACTCATCATGTAAAAAACATAGCAGCAGAATATTATGGCTACAACACTGCTATTGTCTGCCATATTAAATGATAGTGATTTCTCCCAAGAAATTCACATGGTCCACACGGTCAGGTGACACTGAAATGGTAAGCAGATAGGGAAGTTCATCGAGTTTCCTGATATCTTCTGACGTCACCATAAATGTAATGAATGCACTCAAATACACACCCACACACCCACACACCCACACACAGTGCTGTGGATGACCTCTTCAAGCTGCTCAACAGAAAGTTATATATTCAAGTTAAATATCACCAAAATAAACATTAGTTACATAAAATGTTACATTTGTTACGTGCCTTTTTTTACATAAGACATGGCATGTTACAGTTGGAAACGCAAGTGTAAAGTGTAAATAACAAAATTAATAAAGGCTAAATTCCGTTTAGCTGCTTTAGTTTCAGGTTTCTGATATCGTGAAGGTTGGTTCACCATAATACTGCCATGGCTTATTGGGGCAATTGAATAGAATGAGGCATTGTTAAAGTTATTAAGCTTTTCCTACTATGACTACAAAGTCGAGATGGTTGCTGTGAAAAATGCCACAGTTTAAAAATGCAACAAGTGTCATTCAACTAAGAGAGCACTGTGTTAAATGTTAGCATAAATTACTGACTGTTCAATAAAAAGGAATTTTTCTAAACAGTCAAATGACTCATTCAGCTCCACCCATCTGTTTTGTATGCAGAGGAAGTACATGCAGCCGGTCTACTCCACTTACTTCAGTTCTCACTCGGGCACACAGCACTATGGTAGGAGCTTGTTTTGTCCTCTTCCTTTTTCTTGTGTCTTTTGAAAACAATTCATTTTGCTGTTGTGAATGAGGCTATTGTTTTTTTCTGGGCTCATAGTTTCAAACTCTTCAATGGAACTGCTTGTTATCAAGTGCTCTACATATGTTTTGCTAGATTGTAGTTTGCAGCTGAAGTGGTAAGACAAAAATCTAGTAAGTTTTAGCCATGAGTAGTAACTAACTAAAACCCGCATGCATATCTGAAAATCTGTATAGTCTCTGCAAGATTAATCTATCTTACAGGAGTAGTGATATGGGCAAATATATGATTAAAAATAAACTTGGACATTTCCTCAGCTTTGTGTGTATATCAATGAGTGTGACTAAGAGAGAGAGCAAATTGTATCAAGTGTGTTGAGAGTGTAAATCCCTCATGCCTGTGTAAATACATGTATTTGCTGATTTCATGTGTGACTAGTTTAGTAAAAAGGATATTGTAGCCAAGTGACAAGAGTTGAGGATACTCCCGGAATGGGAATTGATTGAAACAGTCATCCAGTTGTTGTCATCCAAAACAGAAAGCAAATAGAGAGTTAGCCTGTGTATGGTCTCTCTCGAAGGGGTGTAGCAGGAGAAGCTAAACAATTACACACCAAGTCTTTTACCTCAATTTAATAGGTTCCACCCAACGAAAAAATATTTACAGTCCTCATTATTTGACCCACATGAAGTATCACATGGCTACCACATTACACAGAAGGAAACTTTGAGATGATACTTATTGACTTTGGGGAACTGGTTTGTGGTTTCGTAGCTTATCTGAAGGCAGGCACGCTTTGAATTGTCTCTTGACAATCCAGCAGGGCATGTCATAATTTGTAAATCATATTACACACTGTGGGAATCCTCTGACAAATAAAGCCTCACTGTGTAAACGTTTGACTATAACTGTAATGTGACAGTAGATAGAAATGATAGAAGAGCGCAAACAAAAAACACAGTCAATCGTAATGTTCATTCAATGCTCTCTGCTTTACCATAGCTCTCTTAAGTTTACTAACTTGTATACATTTTACATTAAAACCACAAAGCATAGCCTCAAAATTGCCTTAGAGTTCCATCAGCACCTCTATGTGGTTGTCAAATTCTACATAAGCTCTCACCACAGTAGTACTTTATGCAAAGAGTTGTCATATTAGATCATAAAATTACTATAGTATCGGTGCTGGTGTAACAAACAGACAGTCTCGGTCAATTAACACTGAAGAAGACATGGTGGCTGTTTATTTTAGCCTCCCAGTAAATCAAGAATTCCATGGTTAGTCATGTGACTTTTATGATCCATCTGGTATCGCTTTTCCTGTAACAAAACACCATGTGCAGTACTTTAGGTAATAATAAGGCTCTTGGGAATTCCCTTAGATGTGCTTTCTGTTGATACTGCTGGTCATTACGTAGCATGGCAGTGGTGTTTTCCTTGTATGGAAGGTTTTTTTGTTGCAAAGCACTTGATATTCTGTGAATTTGTGTTTTAAGAACAAAGAGTAAGTGCAAGGAGCTTTTCTCAAAAGAGTGAAAATAGCCTGTCTCATAATTTCTAGACTGTGAATGTACTGTATGTATGAGTTAAGAAGGCGTATGATACATTTTGTAATTGGCAGACAGCTTTTACTGCCCCTTTCCTTATCCTGTTACACTACAGCCTGTTTCTGTGTAAAGCAATTTGAATTTTCCTGTTGCTAAAATGTGCTATACAAATAAAGCTGCCTTGCCTTGCCTTGCCTTGCCTACAGCCCCCAACAATAACAATTCAGATATTGTTTTCTTTTCAGGGAATTACCTGAGATTCTATGTTTAGCTAACTGCTAGCTTTAACTGATACTTTCAGCACTTGGTTTCTATAATACCACAACCAATATAGTATAATACTAGAAGGCACTGTCTGAAGTGGAAAGGCAGACTTCTGGAGCAGGTAGAGGAAGAGTTTGATGATAATCACTGTGACTTTCCTTTATCTTGGTAACACTGTTTAGATGTTTCCTTTCAGGATGACTGAAACCATTTTTCTATGCATGACTGACTGTGAAGGGCCAGTAATGCATTTCAGATAAGATGGGATTTTGTTTGTGGATAGATTCGAGACTCACATCATGTTAACTGTATAAACCCAGATTCCACAAAACAAGACAATTTTCAAAGTATGTCAATTTAAAACATGTCAGGAGTAGTTTTAGTAGGAACTGGTAGGGCGTGTTTTCTATTGCAGCCACCCAGGTGGCTACTACAACTAACTTTAAAAGTCAAAAATAAATTTATATTTATGAAAAATTTAGAGAAAATGGCCTAATATGATTCTGGATTCTATCCTATTACAGTGATTAACTTGTTTGTCTTTTCAACAGGCCTCACTTTGCAACACCCAATATTTTCTGTAAGTACTCCCATTTTCTATTACCTGATTGAAACATCAGCAGTAGACATTGCAATGCTGTGACTCATTTGGAGTAAATTTTAAAATTGTCTGCATACCACATCTACCATGTTTAAACGGCCTCTTCATTCAAGTCTTACTGTAAGCCAGCCACAAAGGATTGTCAGGAAACAAACAAAAATATCCATTCAATAGGGTTTGTGACCCTGCATCACTCAGTGGAGCTATTGCTGCCTGTGTCAAGGGTCATCAACTAAAGCTCCAGAAATCATGACAGCAACATCGAACCAAAGTATATAAAGGAGCAAGGATACTAAGAACTAAGAGTTACATTTATTTAACAAGTATTTTTTTATTCTTATGACTTCACACTGCTGAACTCTCCAGGCACCGTGCCAGGGGAATTTAAGTATTACGTATTGCTATCTATCAAATTGTATGTAGACATCTTTGTCACTGTAATGCGTTACCTGGGTAAACATGTAAACAATTAGTTACGTTTCCTCATGTCTTTCAAGAAACCCAAGGCTTCCCTTCCGGCTGTTGGCTCTGGTTGGGACTTTGACGTGGCATTTTCTTGTCACAGGTGAGCATATCAGTGCATTAGCAACACACCTTAGTGATCTCACAACACTGAAAGCTATAGTGCGTAGTTTCTGTTACCCCCATAAGCAATTCTAGATAATGACAACAACATTGTTGGCACATCCACATGATGCAAGCCTTTGGTGATTGCGCACCACCCCCACTATAGCTTTAACCACTGAAACCTTAACTCTCATGTTGTCCTCGGATGAAATTAAACCCATTTTCATTTTTTTTGTCACAAAAAATGAACTTTCGAAATAAGCGCTGGAAATGTCAACATTAAAAATATCAAATAACTTTGGAAAA
>NC_045735.1:14607227-14622114 GCF_008692095.1 Etheostoma spectabile | reverse complement strand
CAAAAAAGCACCCACAACATTGAAAAAGTGACAAAAATGTCAGAAAAAGTGATAATGTTTTGTGGTTGACAGGAAGACAACACAAGGTGACATGAAAAACTCACTGTAACTTCACTTTTGATATAGTGACCTTTAGATTATGTAAAACATGAAGGGACACTACTAGTTGTGTATTTTACACAAAAAACAAAAGGGCAAATAGGTTAAAGAGGAACTGAGATTTGTCTACTACGTCATAAGAGAGGAGCTTTCAAGACGACTAAACAAAAACCCCTGACGTTCACACCCACCCACTGCCTAAACTAAGAACTGTTTACTCAACAAAAATTACTTAGGTTTAAGTATATAAGGGCTATTTGACCACTTAATGTACACGTCCTGTTACTGAACACTGCTAATAAATTTGACTGTGTGTGTGTGTGTGTGTGTGTGTGTGTGTGTGTATGTGTACATGTATGTATGTATGTATGTACAGTACCTACAGTATGTACGTATATATGTATCTAAATCTCAATAGGAGTATTCCTGGTAAAATAAAGGTAAAATAAATCAAATACATTTTAAGTCAAATCATAAAGATGTCAAATCATATTGTTAATAAGGTATGTGAATGAAGTGCAATATGAGAAACAAAAATAAAATCAGTAGGCTATGGGGCAAAAGTTGTATGTACTATTACTCATTGTTCAATACAAAAATGCTACCTAGATGTTTTGTGAAACACGATTTGACTATAATTTAAAATATTATTCTCAAGATAATTTCATTTCCCAACATGCTCTAACACGTTACTCTCACTTACTTTTGTTTTCGCAGAAAGTGCTGGTCCAATTCAGCTCAGAGGGGAGGTTGGTGGAAGTGTGACGTTTTCCTGCCCCGTTGCCAAACAAAAATTAAAATTTGTGTACTTTCAGAGGGGCGAGATATTTGTCAATGGCTATTATGAATCAAAAAATACATCACAGCTGGCATGGAAGAACACAAGAGTGGATCATGACAAGACAACTATGCACATGTACCATTTGAACGTCTCACATGATGGTGAATATCAGTGCCATTTCCAGTACAGTGACAGTGGTGGAGCTCAAAAACAAGTCATACATCTCAGTCTCACAGGTATGTAGGAGTGTGTTGACATTTAAATATGTATTTGATTGTTTGAGTTTTTGTTTCTAACCAGAAAAACACTGTATATGCTGCTGTGGCCCATGTAGTAGCAGTCTTCGTGTCCTTGGAACCCCCATAATTGCTGCGCCATCGGTGTGTGAATGTGGGTGAATGTTTACCTGATGAGCAGGTGGCAGCAGCCTTGGCCACCAGTGTATGAATGTGTGATTTGGGTAAATGGTGACTATAGTGTGTAAAGTACTGAGTAGTTGTTTGACTCAAATATAGATATATAGACAAGAAAAGTGCAATATAGATGCAGTCCATTTACCACACACAGACAGTATTCTGAATTAGGCAGTCAGATCATTTCTAACATCATAGGTGAAGAACAGTTTTCCCCCTGAAAGTAGTGCCAAATTAATTAATGAGACAAAATCTTTATCTGGGTTACCACTTATCAAAATACCTGCACAATCACAGATGTTTGAGCCATTCTACCATAGAGATTTTAACAATTGGAATGACAACTCCAAGTCAATGCCATAGATCCCTAGAGACAGATTTGAAAACAGGAGTAGGCCATGCACATGACCTTGCCAGCTAGGTCTACAGGAAATCTTTTGCCATGCAGGTATTAAACCTTGATTTTACTGTCAAAAATAGTCGTTAAAGGAGGATATGTTGTTTTAGCTAAAGAAAATCTCATTTATAGACCAATTTGTAACGTGTATTCCCAAGCCTATTTATTTAGGGTCGGAGCAGTCAGGAGTCCATCCCAGCATGTCCTTTAACTGAAATGACATAACTAAACTAAATCCCTTCAATATAATTCTCAAAAAAATCTTTGCTAATCCATCACTCTCTCACTAAAGGTGATTTGTCTGTGATCTTGGATATAGGGAGGCTCTATGAAAACCCCTTCTATCATTAAAAAGATGAATGGTCTGTTTAAACATGGCCATATTTAGGACCCTTGACCTGCTGGAAACTGAACCTACTGCTTCCTGACAGTGCTTTTTTTTCTCTGTCCGTCTGTCCTAGCCAACTACAGTAAACCTGATGTCACAGTGCACTACAGTGATGAAAACCATCGCTATAGTTGCCTAGTGACATGTGCTTCACATTGTGGGTACCCGAGCAACAAGGTGATGTGGAACGTATCAGGGATTCAGATGTGGAAGGTTTTGAACAGCAGTGAAATTAGCGATCCAGAAACCATGATGGTCAACAGCTCAAGCACGGCATACTTCAACTGCTCTAATGGAGAGACTTCAATCAGCTGCTCTGTGGGCGACGTCAGCTCAGACGTGGTCTCAGTCTGTGAGTAATAAAACTTAAAAAAGACCAGTCCCAATGGTTTCTCCACCAAAATATTTTTTTATGCGTTCAACCCAATGGGCAAGTTTTGGGAAGTGTGAAAAGCATAGAAAACCACTTGGCGTAGATCCTCTTTTGGCTACTGTTTAAGGAATATATGAGGGAAATTTTTTTGATCCTGTTAATATTTGACTTTCACGGAAGAGTTCAAAGTTTCTGTAAAGACGTTAAAGCTTAAACAAGACAAGCCAACAGGCCTGTGAGAATGTGGTTAGGCCCAGCTGTGCTTTAAGCACATGATGATGTTTAGCACGTGTATTGTTTACCATGTTCACCATCTTAGTTTAGCATGGTAGCATGCTAACATTTACTAACTGTCAATAACACAAAGTACTGCTGAGGCTTATGGGAATAGCCTATCATTAGTTTTGCAGGTATTTTACAAATAGCTACAATTGGACAAACTCAGATTAGACCCTATGATGAAAAATCACCAAAGGTTTTAAAGTTTATCCTCTGAAAACCATGAATGTCTGCACAAAAGTTACTGTCAATGTGTCGAGTTGATGTTGAGATTTTCCAATCTTGGCCAAACTGATTGACCAACCAACTGACATAGCTATCCCTAGAGTCACTAAAATGTTGCTAGCAAAATGCTAAAGTGGTTTAGCTTGTTCACACTTTAGCCCACATGCTGCTGGATCACACATATTTGGCTTTCTCCTTTCTCATAATTTTTGTGCTTTAGACTAATCAAATACAAACATTCTCTTAATTAACATATACTCATATACTACATATACAGATTGTTTCATGAATTGGGAATGTGAGAATGTGGCACTTTCTTGTCACAGGTGAGCATATCAGTGCATCAACAACACACCATCTCGGTTTTACAGTGTTACCTGTTGTTTATCTAAGGAATACTACATACTACACATTCAAATTGAATATCACCAAAACAAACATTAGTTACATAAAATGTTACATTTGTTATGTGCCTTTTTTTACATAAGACATGGCATGTTACAGCAGGAAACGCAAGTGTAAAGTGTAAATAACAAAATTAATAAAGGCTAAATTCCGTTTAGCTGCTTTAGTTTCAGGTTTCTGATATCGTGAATGTTGGTTCACCATAATACTGCCATGGCTTATTGGGGCAATTGAATAGAATGAGGCATTGTTAAAGACATTAAGCTTTTCCTACTATGACTACAAAGTCGAGATGGTACCTGTGAAAAATGCCACAGATCAAAAATGCAACAAGTGTCATTCAACTAAGAGAGCACTGTGTTAAATGTTAGCATAAATTACTGACTGTTCAATAAAAAGGAATTTTTCTAAACAGTCAAATGACTCATTTGAGTACTAGTGATATCCCAACATTTAAAGCTATAGTGCGTTGACAACAACACTGTCGCCGCATCCACATGCATACACAAGCCTTCGGTGATTGCGCACCACCTCCACTCTAGCTTTAAACACTGAAACTTTAATGGGGTGCCAAAGACAAACAAGGTGACATGAAAAGTAAAATCTTTAGCTCACTGTAACGTCACTTTTGATATAGTGACCTTTAGATTACGTAAAACATGAAGGGACACTACCAGTTGTGTATTTTACACAAAAAACAAAAGGGCAAATAGGTTGAAGAGGAACTGAGATTTGTCTACTACGTCATAAGAAAGGAGCTTTCAAAAAGCTTAAACAAAAAACCCTGACGTTCACACCCACCCACAGCCTAAACTAAGAACTGTTTACTCAACAAACATTGCTTAGGTTTAAGTATATAAGGGCTATTTGACCACTTAATGTACACGTCCTGTTACTGAACACTGCTAATAAATTTGACTGTGTGTGTGTGTGTGTGTGTGTGTGTGTGTGTGTGTGTGTGTGTGTGTGTGTGTGTGTGTGTGTGTGTGTGTGTATGTATGTACAGTACCTACAGTATGTACGTATATATGTATCTAAATCTCAATAGGAGTCTTCCTGGTAAAATAAAGGTAAAATAAACAAAATAAATTTCATGTCAAATCATAAAGATGTCAAATCATATTGTTAACGGTTTTACTAAATTACATAAAGCATGACGGTTTGCAAAGAACTTTTGTCCCCTACTGATTTTCTTTTTCTTTCTCATATCACACTTCATTCACATACCTTTAGATTTTAAATCCACAACTGCCTAATTGTGGATTTAATGAATTGGGAATGTGAGCAATGTGGCAATTCTTCTGCACTATAGAGCTCCATTAATGTTCAAAAACACCTGCCCCTGGGTAGCTCACCTGGTAGAGTGCACGGCCGCATGCCCACATACAGGGGCACAGTCCTTGACGCAGCGGCCCAAAGTTTGACTCGGACATGCTGGCTTTTGCTGCATATCATTCCCTTCTCACTACCCTTTCATGTCTAAGCTGTCCTGTCATAATAATGCCCTAAAACAATGCCACAAAAAAACTATTCAGTAAGCAAAACGGTTGCAACTATGGACATAGGCACTGTCTTTAATATTGAGTCAATCTCACATACTCATCCTGCTGCAGTAAATACTTACTAGAATGCACAATGTACTCCTGTTATATAATATTTGAATAGATCCCTTAAAAAATTCAGCTACACATTTGTGATTTGCCTATAAAGATGTATATCTTCAATAGCAGCAAATGTGTTTGAAGCTAAGAGCCACAGGCAAGGTAGTGAAACTGTGTGACATAGTATGAAAAACACAGCTGAAATGGATAACCTTAATGAAGTGTCGCAGTAAGCAATTTCAGTAAGTCAGCATGCACAATACTAGGTTCTCTCCTAAGTGGAATGCAGCCATCATTTATGGTTTTGAATACACCTGTGCTTTTCTTACTATGACGCGTCAATATGTCTGCCGGGAAAAAGGTACATTGTCAGTTTTGGTCTCATTAATGGGATTTTTTGACAATAAGAAAAAATACAACATGTTGGTTATGGTATTAGCTCATTTGTTCTAGTTCATATGCTTTTGAGACTGATAAACATTGTTCTCATCTGCAGGTTCACCCAGGGATCCCCCACCTGTTTCTCACAGTCCTGTGATTATAGCCATCTTCGCAACAGTGGGTATCAGTATTATGCTGGTATTGCTGCTGTGTTGGAGATGCAAGAAGGGACAAAGAGGTAAGGACAGATATTAAGTTTGTCACAATGTAGCAGTTTTTGACACATTTGCATATCTGTTTGTAAAAATACAAAGAAGTATGAATGACTCAGTAATGGGCATAACACAGCAGCTTTTATGTTGGTTTCCAGGAGCGGCAGCAGTAAATTTTAGGCTAATAAATCAAGATGTGAGGAAATGTGAGGAGTAAGTGGATATTTATAATTACCATAAAATATTTGTGTGTGTGTGTATATATATATATACCTATGTACTCCATGAGGCAGAACTACAAAAAAAGAATTGCTGTAGTTCATGAATTCCCAGTTGCCAGTTTCCTTAAATGTTCTTTGTAACTTTGATAAATTATGTCAAAATATTGTAATGACTGACCTTATACATCCCTTTCTTTCTATTTTTCAATTTCCCCAGGGAGGCAACAGTCCACAATGAAAGCAATGAAGCGACAGAGGCCTCTTGAGTGGCAAATTGGTGAAGATGAATGAACAACTTCTTCTTGGTTCTAGAATCTAGAACTAAAACTATATGTCATTCGAGTGTACGTTACATTTGTGACTGACTAGCTGTAAACGAGCCAGGAAGTGCCAGAGTGGTCGGGGAATCATTGGCACTAGTTTGTGAATCAGAATCACTGGGGAATGCTGTCGACAATTCACAGACAATGACTTTTGTGTTTCTGTTTGAGGAAGTATTCCTTATGAGTATCACTTTACGGGTGATGTGGAATGCGTCATTCAACTAAGAGTAGCTTACTTCTAAAAAACAACAGACTTTTCCAATGATTGTGGTGAAATTGTTGTTGTAAACTGGAAAACAGTATCTGTGGGGAGGAAAACTTCCCAGCACTAAGAGCAGTAAAAACTCTTCGGGCAAAAGTAGTATGCTGAAAAGTTTCACTTTTGGACACTTTTCCATCTTTAAATACAGTAGGATATTGTTGTTGCACTTTCAAATTCCCCTTGTGCCTTTTCTTAAGCATAGTACAATCTACAATGTTCTGTTGTATTTAGTGTTTGGCTTTGTGGAATTTCTTTTTCATTTTTTTATTTAATGAATATAATCGAACAGTCAACGTTAGTCATGTCATGCCGGTTTCTAATTCATTTTGTTTTGAAAGTGTTTGAAATGTACTGTGGTTCCCCAATTGTGTCTAGGGTTTTACTCTCCAATTAGTCTGGTCTATCAGAAATGATCATTGGCAAGGGAAATATGTGTTAATGCAGAAGATGTGTTTTTTTCTGCAATAGATTCCAGTATTTTAGGAGGTAAAGTGCAATATTAAATACAAGGGGAACAAGTTGTTTTCTTAATTAAATTGCTGTTACCCTTAAGACTAATATTTTGGTCTTCTTAGCAATTTTGACATTTTTTTCTCAGGTGACTGTTCTCATGTAAAATATTGTTATTTTGCTATTTATTTTTATTGTTTTTTTCCTTAACATTAAATTGTGTGTTGTTTACCCTGTTTACACTTTTTGGGTAATGTAGACTGTTATTCATCCTTCCTATGAATGAATGAATGAATAAATGAATGAATGAATGAATGAATGATTGAATGAATTACCAAACATTTCAAAGGGCTGCTTCTGCATCTGTAAGAAATCTCTTGTCAGACGGCTGTTTGCTTACTTTTTCATGTTTATGTGGCATTTTACATAACTTCTCAATCCTGTCATGTCTTTTTTTTTTATTCTTTGGTATTAAATTGTACAATGCAGTAAGAGCGTTCGGCGCATATTCTGCTGCGGCCCGGGATCAAATCCTACCTGTGGCACTTTGCTGCGTGTCATCCCCCCATCTCTCTCCTCCTTTCCTATCCATCCAATGTTGCTTCATAATAAAGGGAAAAGCCCCAAAAAAAGATCTAAACAAATGTACAATGTATTAAAGTTGTAATTATACTTATATTGTTATATTGTGTTGTGGAAAGAATTACTCAAATTGTTCACTTACTTCACTATACGATCAGAATATGATATTTAAACTGCTGCAGTGGATTGGCTATATAGTATTTACACAATTTACACAGTTTTAAGACTTGACTTGGGCTTTTAGTCACACAAACAGGTAGAAATAAAGGTTTCCCACAACTCAATGCAATGCAGTTTTATTACCACTAGATGTCGTACTGGCACCAGAGTCAATACAAATCTCCTTTTCTTTTGGCTGATGTGTGTTTTGTATACAACAACATCCAAATATTAGAACCCCATCCCTGACACTGGTCACATTTGTCAGCTAGCCTGCAAAAGCGATTTCCTTTCCGCTGGCATTGGGAATAAATGATGTATATTCAGAGCATTGTGAGCACTATTCTTTTTAACAGGGATACATGATGTCTCTTTGACCTCAATGTGCGGCCACCTGCCAGGGGAAAGATGAGTTACCCTGCTTTACTGAAGGGGAAGAGAATAAGTGCAGGAAAAAGGAGATGATCATAGACTAGATGTAAGATGACATGAGACACAGTCTCAAGACGCAAGAGGATTACCTGCTTGACAAAGGACAATGTTAACATTATAGATATATACACATCACAGTAATCTGTCTTTCTGTATATACATCTCTGTCCCAAGCTATTTCCACAACATCCCTCTTGCTTCCATTCTCTTTCTCCTTCGTTGCACTTTATTTTCTTTTATAATACACCTCCATTTCTCTTCCCTGCTTGTTTTATCTCTGTCTCATGAGTCACAGTGACAGGCTGTCAGTCCACCTCTCTGTCCTGTGTTTACATTGGGCAGCAGAGCAGCACCAGGCTGGTTGCACTTCAGGAATGCAACCCCAAAGGTCCCTGCCCTCCTTCTCCTCCTTTTTTTTCCCTTTTCCCCACATCTATCCTCTGCATCTTTTTTTCCCTCCTTTATTATTTTATTCCCTCATTGAAATAACTCACTCCTTCCTTTTCCTTTCCTTCAGTTCCTCCTTCCGTTTTTCCCCCTCCGCTCCTCTCCTCCCTCTAATTATCCTCCCCTCTGCCCCCCACACAAGTTCCCAATTTCTCCCTTTCTCTCCTCTTTTCTTACCCACGCCTTCTCTCCTCCAAACCTCAACTCCCCTATTTTCCTTGCCTTTTTCAATACCCTCTTTAAAATTCAGATAGCATTGTCCAAACTCACCCCCCCTCCATTCCCCTGTCATCATACCCTCTCCTCCCACTCCTCCCCATCTCTCTGTCCTCCCTCATTCCTCTGCTGTCTAACCTAAACAAACCAGGGAAGACTTTCCTCTGTGGTGGCTGTGGCATGAAATACACCACGTCAGACTTGGTTTAAACAGAAAATTTAGTCAATTTAAAAGACTGGAAAAGGATATGAGGCGCTAAAGTTCATCATGAGATAGAGCTACTATTAGGAAGTGTTAATGCTAAAACTTACCACTGAATGTACATAAATCAGCTCAGAAAACTGTATAGTTTGGTGTGTATAGACAAAAGTATATTTTTTTTTAATGGAGCAACTGTATCAGAGAAAACCAGAAAAAAATATTAAAAAGTGCACTTTTCCATTGGTTTGATTGTTGAACAATGAAAACCTGTACATCACAAAATCAGTTTCACATTCACTAAGCCTTTGAAATAAAAGCTTTTATACCTTATACAATGAGGAAAGTCTTGGATTTGATTTGTATTTGTTGATTATGTTGTTAAATATTATTAGAGGATAGAAATACTTATATTTGTAACTTTAATTGACATTTTGTTTCCAAATGGAATTAATCATGCAACAATTACATGTACTGCCACCTTGGGAATCAAGGCCAATAAAGTAGATCTAATTATTATGAACATTCTATGCACACTGTTCAGTTTTCCAGTGACGCAAGCAGAGTGTAATCTCCTGCTTATTGGAAATCCTTTTCAGTCAGAACACGGTCCTGTGGCATTTCTCAGCAAGCAGCGTGTGACCTCTGCCACACTGTTTTGCGTGGCGTCCATACCAGGGGATTTATAACCAGATTATACTAGTTTTGAAAGTCAACTAGATTAGCTTTGGTGCAGAAAGCCAGAGTACAAGGCATTGATTCAAAAAAGGGGAGGGTGTTGATCAGGATGAGGGAGATTGGGCTGTTAACTTTCTCAAAATAACACCAAGCATTTCAATCTCTCTGGTTTAAAAGTGCCACAAAACATTTAAAACTTTGATTAAGTTGTTGATCTGTTTGTACATTTTAGCAGATACCTTTACTAGATGGGGTAGTTGGAAGCAACAGAATGAAGCAGATGGAACAGAGACAGTTAGGTCCCAAGCAGGTCAGGAGGTTCAGCTCTGGTGCTCCAGCGGAGTGATGATATTGTTGCTGTCACTGCAGAAACCCTCTCCTTGACCTCCAGAGACAGGAGAGGTGACCTGGAAGCATTTATCACCTCCGTGCTTTCTGACCCATGACCTGAGGCCTGAGATAGGGAAAAAGAACACCAGAGTGTAGCAAGGAGGAGAAACAGAAAGGCATGGGTAAGAGGAGACCAATGCAACAATACATAAGTAGGTATTTGTTATAGTACATTTGTAAAGTAGAACTGTTTATGTTGCTTGTGAGAGGAATGTGCATATTTCTAAAAGACTAATTGCTTTTTGTACTTTAAAGTTATAATGGCAGGTTTGTGAAACTGTTGGAAACCAGTGTGGATTTTGTGAATGTGCATCAATGGCAATATTTCTCTTGGTCAGAAGATGAAAAATTTGCCGGTGCAGTATCTATGTGTGGTCCTGCTTTTAGTTAAGCCAAAAACAATCAGTAGAGACTTGAAAGAGTCTAAAACCAGTTGGGAGAGAGAGGAGTGGTTGCTGGCTCAGAGACCATTAGAACTATTAGCACCTCTCTGGTGATACACAAAAGGAGTTCTTGTCCAAGGTTTTTTTCTACTAAGCTACAACTCAATACGTATAGTTGTGTGTGTGTGTGTGTGTGTGTGTGTGTGTGTCTGAGCAAACACTGACAAGTCACATCTCCTTTGAATATATATAGTATGCATAGAAGTGCTTAAGATGTGACCTTTACTTTTGCACACAAACATCCTCACACACATACACACACTCAGAGAATCTATCTGTCTATCTATAAAACATTAGACATTAGACATTGTTCCACTGCCTGAAACACTCAGACAGGTGATCATGTTAAAGCCAACTGTCTCGTGGGAAGATTGTATAAGGGGAGCCAACAAGAAGAACAGAGACCATCATGAGGGATTGGTGGGTAAGATGCCCAGTTGGCTGTGGATGGTTGGCAGCCTCATGTTTCTGCAGAGGCTGAACATCAAAGAACATCAAAAGTATTTCTAATGTGTGTTGTGAAAGACTGTAAGTGACATCACACTATAACATGTTTGTCACTTGATACAACCTTTTATCTTGCTACTTACTGTTTCACACTACATTTTTTTTACTGCGTGATAACCAAGGATAGATATTTACATTTCACAGCCAACTACTGTGTAGATTACTCTACTATGACCTTATTTGGTTACTGTGAAATTTTATATTACACAGCAGGCAACTCCTCAGCGATAAATTGCAGAGTCTTGGCTTGTTTGCTTTTCTCTTCATGCACGTAAATAAGGAAGTCAGTGTGGATTACAGGGACAGTGTGGATTATTGGAGATCAGACAATGAAAATGGATGAGATTAAATAATCCAGTGTACAATAAACTGCTTTAAATAAAACGTGGTTAATTTGGGGTGTTTATTTTATTCCTCTGGTATATCATAAGCAATACACCATGTTGTTAGAAATAAATCAACAAGTGTTCTCCTCTCTTTTTTGATGAAAAATCAAACTATGTCCTATGTTGGCAGATGTACAGTTTAACACATAGGCAAAACAATATCGGGTATTAGATAGATTATACTTTATTCATCCCACGACGGGGAAATTTTGTTGTCACAGAGCAGCAGCATTTTTTCAATAACAGCAAAAAAACAAAAACACACAAACAAGTAAGCACACAAGAAATACAGGCAAAGGTATGTAGATGTTAGTGCAAGCAATACTAAAAATATGTAAATTATGGCACTGAAAAATTATCAAGCCATTTTGTTGTGTGTGTGTGTGTGTGTGTGTCTATGTGTGTCTGTGTGTGTGTGTCTGTGTGTGTCTGTGTGTGCGTGCATGAAATCTATCACCTTCGGCAATTGCTGTTGCAACAGCTGTGTGGCATTTATCCAATTATTTTCTGCATAACAGTTACATGTATATCTTTTGCATATCAGCTTCTGCAGGGGAAAGGAGGTGTGCTTGGAGTGAAGAGTTGTAGATGAAGGGGACGCAACTGAAACCAAGTAAAGACGTGAAGAAAAATGGCTGACATGCTGTGCAGGCTAGGGATACTTGACACCAATAGGTCCCTACGGCAACCTCCACTTAAATTTATCTCTACACTCCAGACGTGGTGAGGGATTTGTGGAAGGACAGGGTGTACAGATGCTAATGTGGCTGAAACACAGAGACAAATGAATGCAGTTCATGTACAGTAGAGACATTTTTTGAGTATGTTTCCCACTGTATTTATCAGAGAAATTAACTGTGTATGAGCCTGCATGTGGAAGGTGCGTGTGTATGCATGTGTGTATTTGTGTGTGTAATAAGAGACACCTGAGACAGTTAGAAGGTCATTCCTGGAGTCTGGTCACATAGCTTTGATCATTTTCTCGTCGCCTCAGAAATAGACCAGAGAGGACGGGATGGGCACAAACTCTCACTCTATATGTGTGTGTATCCAAGGGAGAGAGCAAGCCCAACAGCCTGACAGGGAACCCGCGCTTGTTTGTAGTGCAAAAGCCTGTGTGTGCATGACTGCACTAATGCATTTGCACTCATACCTTTGTTTGGCACTGCTTGCATTTGCTGTGTGAACAAATGCGTGTGTGTGTGTGTGTGTGTGTGTGAGTGTGTGTGTGTGTTTGTGTTTGTGTGTGCGCACTCATGTGAGGGTTAAAGAGGTGATCGTGCGTGGTTCAAATTCTCAAGTTGTCAAAACAGAAAATTCATGCTAGAGTCTCCGATTCTGAGAGCGAGCTGCACTACTGCAGTCTCCATTATTGCACACCGTTTACACATTTGCACATATATACACATTTGCAAGCAGATACACACGTAAGCAACCAAACACAATGCATTTCAAAACAATACATACTACAATGTGTATGGGTGTAGAGAGAGATAGAGATACAATGTGAGTGTATATTTACCTTTATGGATGCAAATGCAATTTAAGTTCGAAATAATCAGAATAATACTCATAATTCTTCTTTTGATCTTCATTATCAGAATCTATGTAATCTGATTTTGACGAGTTTGATTTAATTATATTTGAAGTTACTTCGAAGGGCACAGTTACATGCTTAACATAAATCTGTTGATCAATTTCCATCACACTGACCATGAGTTTTTAATGGAGTGTGGTATTTTCACAAGGAGAACATGTTTACGAGGAGCAGAAGTAGATGCTGTGGAAAGAGATGCCCTCCTCTGTGTTTTAGTTTGTGGAATTTTTACTTCAGCAAACCTTGTAAGGCAAGGATTCATTCAGTGCAGAGTTTGGAGTATTTAATTTGCCCCTAAAGCAGCACACATGTAGATGGGAATGACTCACCATGCAGGGCAACAAATACAGTGAAAGAAAACCACCCAGCAGGCAAGAACGATTATTTTTCCTTCAAAAAAATAATTTGTGAGCAGTTTTCTGTGAACATGCAGCTGCACTCTCTAGAAAACCTAGGCGTGGCAGATGACATAATTTAGTTAAAACATTACAGCTTAAAAATGATTTTTTAACATGATGGTTGATTCAGAATTTAAAAGACTAAAAGGTGATTATTTTTGCTTAATCTTGCAATCTGGAACTGGCTACAAATGACCTCCCTGTGTCCTCACACAAAAGCAGCCAGTGGTGAGCCAATTTATATCTAACAACTAAATCTATAGATTTGTTTTCCTCCTCTGTTATATTAGTCTTTAGGCCAAGCACCACTGTTTGGCCCAAATGTAGAAAGCAACAGAGTATAGTTGACTCATGTAATGGAGCCGTACAGTCATTCAGACAGGCACAGACATTGTTTTATAGTCACATGTTTCCTAGTCTCTCCAGACCATAGACCGTATATATATTGACGGTCTATGCTCCAGACGTATAAGACCCCAACTTAATATAAACAACTTGGTCTACAAATGATGCTGGTGCTTATCCTTTCAACACACACAACTATGCTGCACTATGTCTTTGCTTGCTACCCCCACTGCACGGTTCCAAGAAAACTCCCTCCAGCTCCTTCAAATATCCAAATACTTGATACGTACATGTAAACATGGTAACTCTTGATATATGAACATGCTAAAATCAGCATGGTACCAGCTCAGCTCAAAGAATAGCTTAGGCCCACAATGGACAGCTTAGACGTCAAGTATTTAACATCAAACAGAGCGTGACAAAGCTCTTTGAATTTTTTAGTATTTCCTGTAGCATAAAACTTAGGCCATAGTTTGCTATTTTTTGTCTCTGTGTAGACTGCATTTTTTATCACTGCAACAATTTTATCTTTTGGTTTATTATTATCATTACAGTGTAGCTTATCTACAGACTTTTAATCTTGCTGATGTGATTTGAAAGAAAGTGAGACAGAAAAGGGGTGACAATGCATATGGTCCTTTTCACACCCATCCTGTTATATTCAGAGCCTTTAAAGTACACCCTAAAAACTACTCCATGTCATCTTTTTTCCTCTTGCTTCCTGAACTCACAACAAGGTTCAAACAAATAGACTAATGAGCAAATCCTTTATACAGCCCTCTGGATCTCTGCAAAGACTTTCACTGGCATACACAAGCAGATATTGTTAAAAAGACTATAAATATTCAAGTGCAGTCATGGAAATCTTTTTAGAGTTGGAGGTACCTGCTTAAATGATGCTGCTGGGCTGGCCTACTCTGCAACAACAGCAGTAAATAGTGCACAGCTATAAGTCACCAGTTACACCAGACATGATGTCCAGGGAAGAGGGGAAAAAAAGAGTAAGATTAGATTGATGTTACCTCTGTGTTGTTCTGCACAGGGTTTCAACCAAACATGGTCTTTGTCAGAGCTAACCTTTGCTTGATGAGGGCTTTGGTCTTTTTTGGAGCTGTTACACAGAAAGGTCTATGCTTGTTTGAATAAATGCCCAGGAAAAAGGAGTATCTTTGTTTGAAACTCTGCACAGAGACCATGTTTGGTTGCATTTCAAAACACTGAGAGGCCCACAGGCCCCATCAATCCATTATAAAAGGTATTGCAGCATCTCATCTTTCTCAGAGCAGAACAGAGCATCG
>NC_045735.1:14604485-14607217 GCF_008692095.1 Etheostoma spectabile | reverse complement strand
GGATGCAACGCATGCTTGGCCGACTCTCTCAAACGTTCCACTGAAACAAATCACTGGAAGCAGAATGGACATTGTTATAGCATGTTACCATGGGACACAGTTCAGCCTCACCTTCCTGTTTCACAACCACGAACATAGCTGAGAAAGACGTACATTCACAGAAACAACTGCACTCAAACAGCAGACAATCACTGAGGCTGGAGGGAAAAACAAACACTGAACACACACACACACACACACACACACACACAAGGGACTGCGTAAAACAAAACATGTTGTATGCAAGGAGACCAGGGGAAGTCAGAAGCCCTGAGGATGGGGAGGGAGATTGTGATCGAAACAGAGAATTGATAATGAGAGAGGGGGGGAATGTCTGCCATTTGTGTCTACTCTAAATCAGACTTCACGTTGCTTCTTTCACATCTGTGAACACAAACAAGTCTCTAAAAAATGCATGTGGATGCAATATATCACACAGAATTGTAGTTGTTAGGAAAACTGTGGTTAGAATTGGGGCTGCCTGGGAAATTGAGATGATGAAGAAAATTGGTTGGTTTTCCAATTTATGGATTTATATTGTGAATATGTGATAAGAAAGCTGGTTTCAAGGGTGGAAAGAAATATAACAGGAAGCCAGAACTGGGAGTAAGACAAATGTGCAGTGAGATTCTAAACATAAGTGGGCTTCAAACTGTGTCAAAGGTTTATGATATAACAGCCCTGTTCAAATTAGGTGTGCTGTGCTTCTGTTCTATAAATCTAACAAAACTAATTTTATTGCCCGCACTATGGTCCTGGACACAGCCCTGACAAGGATGCTGGTAATGGTTCCACCTTGTGTGTGGGAAATGTGGTCCTGTAAACACCTTCTGTAGCAGGAACTACCACAGAGGAGGTACTTTCCCAGGTATTTACATGTCTGTCTGTGGCCAGATTTTGTCAACACGATATCGTCACAACCTTTCAAGACTAAGTCACAAACATGCAAAGGTGTGTGATTAATATCAAAATGAAGGCAGAATTTGAAGATGGGTGTGGTCCAAGCAAGGGTGCAGGTAGTAGGGGGATAGGATATTATGGCACCTCCAACAAGACAAATTTGTCTCTTTATAGTCCAGTTTTTACTGCAGTATATTTGTCATACATAGAGGTTTTTAGACCTGTTCAAACTCATTTGGCCTGCTTTTGTAAAAAAAAAAGAAATTTCCCCTCCTTTCCCCAACATCTCCCCCATGTTTTCATTCTTTTTATGTTTGAGGGGAGGTTGGGGAAATAAAAAATATGAACTGCATACCTTTCCACCAAATCAAATGTTGAGTGATTATGAGGCTAACATCTCTATTGAGCTAGGTTTTTTTTTTTTTCTAACTGATGGACCACTGGATGAGTGTTAATAATGGTAAGCAATTGTTAAAGCATTATATATCATCTACTGCAGTATCCCTTTACTGTACAGTATGCGTTTTGTTTGTGAAGTTCTTTCTCCTGCTCCTCACAGACACACACACACACACAGACACACACGGTTGGATAGTGTGCATCAAATATACATCAAAGGACCTCATTGATTTGAAGGATTGCAAGGGAGATGGAGGGAGAAAAAAAGAAATAAACAAGTGTGAGCCATTTTTTCAGCCTGATCCACGTATAGCTTCAAGCAAAACAGCTACAAGTATGTATGAATTAAACTTAAACTTTATTCACACACATACACACACGCACACACACACACACACACACACATGTGTAATTGACCAGAAAAAAACATTGTAGTACAAAATCCTTGCTTTTACCATGGTTTTCTGTTTTGTTATATGTTGTCTTGGTGTTCTGGCTAGCATTTCTGGAGGACTGTTCAAAAATGTCCAATGTGAGACAATGGAGCGGGTCAAATTCTTTTCATAACCACATGCTTTTATTGTTGGCAGGGGAGCTCTGTTTGGTAAACACGAGTGCCCAAAGAGCCAGAAAGTGAACTACCTGGCAGTGTTAAACCTAACAGATAAGAAGACCACGCTGTATGAAATCAATAGAATTGTGCACAGACAACACTGTCTCACGGCAGTTTGGGAAATGGTGGTTGGCACAGAATAGGCAGTTAATGAGTACATGTGGAGAAGGACGTAGTTGGTCTTTTAAACACAGACAGGGGTGATTTTAGGATCAGACCTTTAGGGGGGCTCAGCCCCTAAAGAGAATGTAACACGGGTACGGCGCCTTGCAAAAATGTCAACCCCTTCCTGCTAAATCAGTAATTTCATTAGCCAATAATCTCTGAGCTAGCTCTTAAACAGCAACGTCAGATAACATTTATTGATACTATTAAAACTATGATGAAACTAAACCTGACTCTTTAAAAGACATGTGTCTCCATTTATGCCATTTTAACACTGGTATAATGATGAAAATGTTACATGACCTAGAGAGGGTAAGCCAAACAACGGCAAATGCATTGTGAAATGTCAAAAACATTTGTCGTCAATCAAAAAACAAACCTGTTTTTTCCCCAAACATTTTAACGTCAATGTGAGGTTTCTGTGGGTTACTGCTGTTTTTCTATACGTCATTTTAGAAAACCAAAAGGAGCTTAGAGCTGGAAAGTAAAACTGATGAAAAACTGGTCTCTGAATCAGAATGACAATCACTCTTTTGTGTTGTTTTTGGCAGTACTCCTTAATAATAAGGAATAAATTGACTTGGAAACATACCCGACTCCACTGTCTGTTTGCCCC
>NC_045735.1:14599834-14604475 GCF_008692095.1 Etheostoma spectabile | reverse complement strand
TCTATCTAAACTACCCTACTAACCCCGCCTCCTACATTTACCCCCTCCTTCCCAGCTCCACCACCCAGGCAACCCCTTTGCCCTCTTGTATCCGGCCATTTAGCGTGACAATCCATTATTTTGACGGCTCCCAGAGAAAGAAAGAGAGAGAGACAAAGAGACAGAATGACGGGGGTTACTTTGACTTTCAGACATGGGCCCCAATTTTCTTTGTCTTTCCCCTTCTTTCCTTCATCCTTGCCTTCGTCTTCATACTTTCTCCCCTTTTCTCTTCATCTACCCGTTCAACTTCGCTTTTACCTCCTATTTAGAGTTCCTCCTTCTGCACTTATTTTCCTGTACCATATCCACTCTCACCCCCTCTCACTCCCCATGTCTTTTTCTTTCCTCCCCCTTATTCTCCCTCCAGACCTACTTTACCCCCTAACTCCAACAACCCCTGCAACCACTCTACACCCTGCCGACTTTTTAGCCTGCTTTGTTGCTGGCAGCCTTTGGGGAACCTGATAAGGTCTATAGAAAGAGAGGAGCCAGGGTTTAAAATGTCTCAAGTCGACCCCCTCCTAACAGCCTCCACTTATATCAACCGCACACTCACCCCACCCAAACATTTCCCCCAATCAGGCTTCAAGCACCCTGACCCCCTTAGCACCCTCCATCACCACTTTCAACTGCATCTCTGCCTCAACATCCTTTCCCACCAACCTCACGGCCTGTTGCAAACTCAAAACAACTGTCTCTCCCCTTTTATTTGATGCTTTTTAAATAACATCTAGATTAAGGTATCTAGACACCACACTTATGCAGAGGTAATAACAGTTTACAGGCTGTGTAATAATGTAATTGTAATTTAAGGCAATACTCTGCTTAGTGTAACTATGGATAAATGTCATGTAAACACTTTGACCAAGTTATCTTACTTGCCTCATGGTCATAATGGCAGTAAGCATAGATTATCCAAACTGTAAAATGTTTTGGTAAAATTGTTTTTTTACACACTATAATGTAGTTGTAAGCAGATTTAAGTGTTTATTAATGTACTAGTCAACAACTATAACTCCTGAAAGTATTTGTGACTAAGTGGAAGAGTAAAAGCAAATCCAGCTCCAGGATTATTATTATTAATTGCAAAAACCAGGGCCTTGTCACATGGTTTCATGACTTTAGGACAATCCTGTGAGAAAAAGAAAAAGTTAAGAACTCTTTCCTTTGCTCTAAACTGTTCTCACTCCTCATACAAAACAGACAACCCCCCAAACTCGTATGCTTTTTCCCCATGGACTCTGTAAAATGTGTGTCAGGGCCTTAGAAGTGTGGCCAAGGCAAACACCTGGCACGGCGCAGCGATCTGCAACATTTCACCTTCTACCAAAGAAATATGCACACAGGGAGTTCATACGCACAGACATAGGCTCACGCTACAGTGCAGCCTCAGACAGTGTGTGCTCACATTAACACACAGAGACCACATGCTGGTAAATGCAGTAACCTTCACTCACTCACTCACACACACACACACACACACACACACACACACCACACACCACACACACACACACAAACAAACACACAAACAGTCGCTATGACGGAGGGAGAAACAAGTGAAACGTGAGCTTCACCCCCTTCTCTCTTTCCGTCTCTCTCTCTGGTGGTGTGTCATGTTTCGGGGGGGATAATAGGTGTCATGGTGAGAACCCTTTGGTCTCAGCGCTCTGGGGGACTCTAATGACACACAAACACACACACACACACACACGTGCACAAATGTGCACACATACACACATTCAACCATGTGAGCACAAGCAGCTCATTCTCTGGACCATGGGAACCACATTTGACTCTCAACTCCTCTCACCTTTCTCTACCTCCATCAGTTTCTTTCTTTTTCTCCTTCACTTTCTCTTTCCTCTGCTTTTATCCCATACAAACATTTATCTGCTTCACTTATGAACCACTTTTACCTTGGGTAATCAAACAAGTAGCTTAAATGAAAGACTCTTTTTGTCTCAATTTGTTTCTAACCTTCAGTTTCTTTCAAAATTGAGACCAAAGTTAACATTGGAATTATTGGGTCACTGTGCAGCAATAGTAACAATAAATCGGAATGACCCATGAGCCAATTTCCAATGTTTAATTTAATCCATATACATGTATATTTAAAAAAATACACCCAGGGCGCTGTCACAGAATCAGGGCAGAATTAAAAGCTAATTCCAGTTTATTATAACTTGCATCTTATTTTGTAGTTTTTGACTAAGTTCTTAATAAAATACTCAATTCACATTTTTCACAGGGTTATACAAATATAGAATTTACCATGTGGTTATTTCAAAGATTTTGGCCATATTGCCCAGCCCTAGTGTTGCCCCTTGTTTCCGGTCTTTAAGCTGAGCTAATCAGCTGCCACCTGTAGCTTCACATTTAACCCTAGGGGCCCTGAGGCCATTTTTACAGTTTAATTTACGTCTGGATTTATTTTATAAAAAAGCTTGTAAAACATCAACCCTGTTGTCTACAGTCAAGATATGAACATCATTTTTTTTTTAGGACAAACTGGGTTATTAGAATATTTGGGTTGCAGTGAGGTCACTTGCATGTTAAAAATGGTTGTAGGGCCTTAAAAATAAATAAATGAATCTTCCAGATATGTATTGATATCACAGACATATGAGTAAAACCTAAGCCATTTTCCATTCTAAAACACTTCTCATATGTCTTGGGAGTCTCACCCTGTGAAGAATAATCATTATAACTTATACAGTTGACAAAATACATGCATTTTTTCCAAAAAAGTCAAGAGTTTTGCTCTCATGACATTTACTTATGCCAATATAACATAATAATGTCATATTTATTGATATTACACACCACAGCAATGTTATACAAGCAAATATGTGTCTAAATAGTGCACCATTTGGCCTTCCATAGAGTATATAGGCATTTTTGTCCCCTCTGGCCTTCCATACAAGAGGGGTGCCTTTCTCTCCCATATATGGGCATGTACTTCCTGAAACAATAGACGGGAGAGACAGTGCAGAGATGGAGGAGCGAGCCAGCGGCAGAAATGAGCCAAAAACGCGATGAATTATGGACATAAAGTGGATCAATCTTGGATATAACAGTGTGGATTTAAAGCCCAAAGAGGCTGAAGTTCCAGGCTGGATAGAAAATCCCCTGTAGAGGCTAGAAAGACAGGGAAAAGACCGCTGTAAACGCGAAAACGTCAGGATTTAAACAAAACCGAAAGTGAGTAAATCGCTTGTATGGTTCAAAAGTTATTAAACTATGAATCAGAGGTACTTTTTTACTCGTGGGCGAGTGTCTCGGGCTCAGAGGGTTAATATTTAAATTAAGTGTACTTCCACAAATTTTGAACTATGCCTTTAACCTACAACAGTTGTTTGCGCACACACATTTCCGGTGCAGTAAGGGATTATTACGGATAAAATTAGTGCACTCACTTTCAACTGCACCCCCAAACAAAGTTGTTTAGACAATCTGGCAAAACTGCTGTTTGAACACTGATTTGCAATGCCAGACTCAGTTGTCACCATGTTGCCAAATCTCTCCAATTACTTTGGTGAGCACAGTGTTATCAAAACCAATTAAAACAATGGTCAAAGCTAAATCAAACCCACATCCCAAGGTTTCTGCCTGTTAAAAGGAGGTTTTTCCTTGCAGCTGTCACACTAAATGCATACTCTTTTTTTTGGGGGGGAGGGTCTATATAGTGTGGCCTAGATCCTACTCTATCTGTAAAGTGTCCTGAAATAACGACAGACACATGATAAACTACCATGACCAACACCTGTATTAACTTTCATGTATTATATTACTTATCCTCTCTCTCTCTTCCTTTCTAAGAAGACAGCTCACAGCCGCAAGGCAGAGAGGGATGAAATGAGGAGAGGAGGAGAGTGATAATTTTAGTTAAGAACTGTGTTCTAATATGTGTTACATTGCAGCAGGAAGTGTTGTGTTGTCTCCACCTCTCTCTCTATGTTTGAAGACTTTTTTCCATAGCAAAGAAGGCTCTCCTTCCTTTGTCAGTGAGATCATTAACCGCCAGATTGAAATTCTGTGTGTTTGTGTTCTCTTTCAGTTGAGCCCAGTAAGAACCGGTTTGGATTTCCCTGATATCTGGATCGTTTCTGGAAGATCATAATTCTAGCCTTTACCAGATTATCTGTCAGGGCCCAGGTATGAAAAACGTTTTGTAGATGATCCAGTTGCTGTTGTAACGCCTCCTTAGATTGAGCTAACAATATAAGATCATCTGCAAAAAGTAGGCATTTAATTTCTGTATCAAACCGGGTGTCAAGTGGGTTTAGCGCTCCGTGCTTGTGCATGGTACTGAGCGATCCCACTAGTCAAACAAACTAGACTTTGGGGTTAAAGGTGCTCTGGTACGATTTAACTGGGCCAAGTGTGAGTATGCCCGTAGTTAGTATGGATGCTCTCATTGTTTGGCTTGAGTGCTGCACCTAAGCCTTATAATGGTAGGGAAAACCCTGCTATGCGGTTTATTAAGTAAAAACACAGTAACTACTTGTCATAATCATAAAGTAATGAGGGACTACTTAGTGACTACTCAGTGTGATGCATCATGAAGGGTGATGAAGGGTTACTAGTTTTATGAAG
>NC_045735.1:14581738-14599824 GCF_008692095.1 Etheostoma spectabile | reverse complement strand
TTGTTGAGATTTAGATAATATGAGCTAATGACTATATATATATTAATATAGTACTGGCTTGTTTGATATCTGGAAACTCATTAGTCCTTGAATCAAGTTATTCAACAACCATTCATTAACAATTAAATAATAATCAAATTATTTCTGATTTTTCCTTGCTCGCTATCAAATTACTTAATAAAAACATTTAAATAAGAAATAAGCACCGAAGCAATCTCTAAATTTTCCCTTCCCAATTTAGTTTCACATGTTTCTCTGGACAACACTATCAATGTGTTATGGTTTTTTTATTCTTTCTCAAAGAGGGCTAGCATACCATTTATAGACAAAATGAGGCAGCAAAAATAGATAACAAAAACGTATAAAAACAAGGAGTTAAAGAAAGAAAGCAAACCAGAAAAAAAGACAAAGGAACATGAGATTTAAAAAAAAATGCATCAACAATCACAACATAGGTTACCCCTGAAACTAAAGTAATAGTCTAGCTTTATCCCCCACAGGGAACAGAAACTGTGGTCAGCTTGATTTTTTTTCAGCTTGAGGTACTATTAATGGGAAAAAAAACATTATAGTGCGTACTTTCTGTCTCACCAATGAGGAATTCTAAGTAATGACAACAACACTGTCGATGCGTCCATAATACAGGCCTTCTGTGACTGTGCATGTGCCCCCAACCCTTCCTCCATGCAGTTGCTAGTAGCCAAGGAGGACACGGAGGATTAAAAAACATAATGGACTCTTCAGAAAAGGTCATTATCTTCACTTGAGTGTCTGCGCGCAAAAGTCACCGGACGACACAATCTCATACTGAAAAATAAAGAGACAGTTTTGTGGAGTCTTAATTAGCTTTGTAGCAACTCATTTGGCAATGGCTTGAATGTAACAGACATTTATTAATATCAAAACGTTACACACAAAGGTTTTAACAGTGCTTATGACACAGTTTACGTCACTCAACTCTGTGTCTCATTGCTGTCTGTGTCTGTATGTGTACACTGTGTGTGTGTGCGTATGTGTGTTTTCATCCTGGCAACAGTTGTTTTGTGTTACTGTTATTTTATAACCTTATGTCTTTTAATCAAACCACTGGTGTGTGACTGGACATGTTAACACTTTTACCCTCATGACTAAACCATGGAAGCTTATCCAAAAGTTACATAGAGATGCAACACGCTAAATATTTGGCATGGCAACGAGGGTTTCAAATTCAAGGTTTCCCTTAAACTGGCCACTGGAATTTTTAAAACACAGCAAAAAAAACGTCATGATCCCGTTTAGATAGGACATGTCTAAGACGTTTATAGCGGGTCAGAGGCCTAAAAAGATTTATCTGCATGTTTTGTCAAGAATTTCTTCACATGCCTCTCTTCATTAGTGTTTTCATGCACTACTCCTGCCAATTCTTGAGGTTAACAGGCAGACTAACCATGGTGTCATGTCTACAAAATAGGACAGCCGTACGTCTTCAACACCTGGTGGGAGCAGGCGTCTGTTGAAAATTTGACAGACACAAGTAATGTGAACACACGTTCTGTTTAAAGTGGAAAAGATGTAATTTACAACTCAACACAGTGTTAGAACACAGTGTTGAAATGATGCTGGTGCTTCTGAGTTCTTAGTCAACACAGAATTTATTTTTTACCTGTCACCATAGAAGCCACGGTCATTTTTTTTAAACCTTTGTTGTCTTGAATTGTGCTTGATAGCCCTGAGATTAGAGGACAAAACTCTTAAGTGCTTTCTAAAGTCAGCAGGCAAACTCAACACCTCTCCCAATGCAACCGTGACATCAGCCATGACAACCATGACTTCCCTTTTTTCGGTACTCATACAAACCTTTGCTAGTTTTTCTTTCTGAGTGTGAGAGAGCGTGGGGGAAGGAACCCAAAGCACAGAAATAGGGAAAATGAATTGGAGATATTGTAGATGGAAAGACAAAGATGGTTGTCAAACATAAATTGGCTTAGGGTGACAGTAAAAGTTTCCCTTCTCCCCATCTCATCCCAAAGGACGTATTTTGTATTCACTACAGGAGGTACAGTGAGGAACATGCCCCCTCACTGTGGTCTCTTTCCTTTTGCTTTCATTTCCTTCAATCATCCTCTCCCAAAGCCTCACCCCAAACAGGACCAGGACCAGCTGACCTGCCCACTGACCCCTCTGCTGATCACCACCCCCCACTGTATTGCCACGGTGAAGCCTGAGGATTAGTCGCTATGGAAACAGTAGCCACTCTTGTCCTTTTGCTTTTGTTTTTCTTAGTTCTTGAGAGTGGAAGCAAGTAGTTGACTTTGTAGTTTGAGGGATGAAACTTTGAGTTATTGGGAAAAGGAATGCTTGCATAAGTGTGCGTGTGTGCATGAGTACGTGTGTAGGACAGGGAGTATGGAGGGGTAACCTATAGCCCCTGGATTAATGTAGACCCACTAGCAGCCTAATCATTCCCAGCAGAATTGGAAAACACACACACACACACACACACACACACACTTCAGCTCTGTAATTTAATGTTTTTTTTTTAATGCTAATGCTACATGCTACAAATTCCTGTCGTGGCCTTCACATACACACACCCACACACTAATACATACACACACATATTTAGAACTTGTATAAATAAGATTGACCCTGTACACTTGGGAGATTCTAAGTATTAGAGGGGAGGGTAGATAGGAACATTCACATTTTTCCATCTGACAAACTGGGGTGAACTTTTCAACCTTTTTACGAAATAAATCAATTGATGTTGTGGTCCGGGTATAAGCAAATAATTTGTCCTAAAATTACACTGCGTCCACACAAGGCATTTTTAACTTGTTTGTCTTGCACGTGTCTGACAGAACAGACACATTGTTTTTAATCAATTCAGCAGTCCACACAGATTGTGTAACGGCTTGCGTTTTATTTCTGCTGTACGTGCGTCAATGTCTTCAAGTCTATTTTTTTCTGTTTTATGTTTACAACTACAGTTATTAGTTGGCTTGAGCTGCCAAAACGGAGTTTACTTACAGTCAATAATACTGTGCCTAAACACATCCTGTTTAGACAGATGGCACAGCAATAGTTTAAAAAAAAACATTACAAAAGCAAAGTGCATTTAAAAATGTAGATTAACTAATAAAAAGTTTCCATTTTTGTGCATATCTGCACTAGTGTGGGTCACCACCGTAGTGCCACTAAACCAAAACTGGCAGAACAATCTGTCAATAGGTCAAAGTTTAGCTCTAAGGTGTCTAATTTGAACTGTACACCACACCACCACCACATGCACACAAACACTCTCACTTGTGCCCACACATGCACTTAGCATAGGTAACAGAGAGGGGCCAAGGAGACTCTCTGTGGGATGAGTGAGGAATAAGGCTACTTTTAGGCTAAAGGATTTAATGCTCAATTCCCATTTATTGACAGATCCTTTTTTTTTTCTGTTCACATTATTTTTCTAAATGTGGCACACATCAGACTCAAGTATGAACTAGGCAACATCTGAAAGTGACCCACATGCGCAAAACAGTAATACAACGTCACATGCTACACCCTGTTTAACTGCTAATCAAAATAAACCCCTGGATGTATTAAGAGAACCAAGAAGATGTAATGTAATATGTTGTGCTATAAGCTACCGCTAGCTACTAGCCAATAGCCAGCAGTTTGGGAACCGAGACATTAAAAACATTACATCCACGTTACAACCCTTGGATGTATTATACAATAATACAAATGATGAATGTTTTCAGCTACTAATAAGGCATATGGAGAAGGGATACATATGACTGAGGGTGAACAAAGGGCTTTGAGTGGAGGTGAGATGCAATGTGAACTTGGATTAGATTTATCTTGGATTAAGAAACTCATGTGCTTGTCCTGCCTACACTTAAAGGAACAAAAAGTACAACCATATGGTGGTCAACAATGTGTGAAGAAATCCTCTGAATGTAGACACAATTCTAAGAAATTTGTGTTAAGCAACTACTAATCTTTTTGGACAGAGCAACCACTGAGTGAGGAACAGATTTTGACAATTACACCAGAAATTAATAAACAGCTTTCAAAATGGAAGAGAAAACAGAAACAGGGCAAAAGGACAAATACTTACTACTTAAAGAGACTTGCAGTGCTGTATACACAGACATTAGCAGTGACAGAGGATGGCAAGTAGAAAACATTATCGTTTGCCAAAATGGACGTATGCCATGTAGAGCAATAAAATACATAAAATAAATTCTCCAGTCACCATCTGGATAATCTCTCTCACAATGTCCATGTCATTGCTTAACAAGGGGAGAGGGAGTGGAAAAAAATCAAAAGAAAAAATAAAGGAGGAGGTCAAAAGGTTTTAGTTGGCCAGTGGCAGGGGTCAAAGGTTAAAACCAGACTGTATCCTGTCAACAAATAGCTGAAGTAGCCATCAGACAGTGTAGGATAACCACCTTGTATTGTATATCCCTGGACATTTAAAACAAACCTTCTGAAACACCACCTGTGCACCACAACCTACAACCTCCTTTAGTTTAGCTCCAGGAATTCTGTAATGTGTCCTTTGGTTACTTGAAAGGAGCTATATAAATAAAAGTTGTTATTATTATTATTATTATTATAGAACTATATTGTATCTTCTTCTGTACAGGGCTCTTTGTCCCTTATTTAAAAAAAGAACTGCACTTTAAAAGGTCCAATGCGTAGGAATTTCTCCCATCTAGCGTTGAAATCATATATAGCAATCAACTCTCTCGCACCACGCAGTTCAAAGTACGTATTACAGCTGCGGTAGACGTCACGCTTCAAAAAGCCAGTCTTTTGCTATTTTTAATATCCATTAAAGAAGACGACTCCTATTCCTGAAATTTGGATTTTGAATACGTATGGTCTTCTTCAAACTTGCTGGGGCCGGGAAGAGACGATACCGATTAGCAGCTTTAGCAGCATCTGTGAGTTTATCAAGTGACAGTGAAAACACAAAAGGCGGAGCGGTATGTCCTGTGTGTCCCTTACTGGATAACGTATTCAAGATGGTGCATGAATATGGAGCGTCTACCCCGGTTCCCATGAATGCAAATGTAAAGTTTCAAGCCAAAAGGAATACTTGGAATTCATGGTGAGGGTAAATATCAGGTAATTTAAAAACTAAAACTTATAAATAAATTTTTTAAAGGGCAACACCGATTTTAATAATGAACAACTACACCTTACACACAGGACCTTTAAAGTAGGCTAATATGACCACCAAAAACCTTTTCTGTCATGTCAAAATCAACAAACAACTTTGTCTCCCTCCCTGGGTTTTACACAGGTCTGACAGTGGTTATATGGGGTAAACACAAGTTACTATTGTAACTAGAGGATTAGTAACAGGGTTACTAAAGGACTATGTTTAGATGCAGACCTCTGGTGAAGTAGACCACATTCAAAGAATTATATAAGGTTTTTTAACACTTAGTGGTGATGCTCATGACTACGCTTGTGAACTTTTGGGTTGTGTGTGCATGAAATAAGGTATTTGTCCAACAGTCTGGTATGCGTAGCTAAATAAATGTTGATTGAACATGTGTTTAAGTATCCCACGCGGCGTACAGAGTTTTTGAAACTTGAACCATATCCCTTCAAAAAAGGGACAAAAAATGGAAATGTCTTTATATTCTGCACACATGGAGTTATCTGACATTTTAAACGGATTGAATATGTCTGTAAGTAGATCAGCCTTCTTTTTCAAAAAAACAAAAAGAAAAATCATTACACAATATATTGTGTGCGGCTTGGAAATGTTATGACTTTAGCTTAGGCAGTGACATTGAGGAAATTTCAACAAGGAAAAGATGCAGGACTAGTCTATCAGGGGACGAGCCTGGCTATCATTTACACATGACATCAGTGAGAATTGATATGAGGTATGAAAGGGGCTGGAGAAGGAGAGGACTGAGTTTCAGAGATGTACGTACCACAAGAGGGCCCTGTGTCCGTCCCAAAAAGAGGACATGTACACACAAAAGTCTCTCTACAATACGGGAGCTTTTCTCATCAAACACATGTAACGCCAGCTGAACAAGAGGCCCGACTAATCAATTCGGTGGTAGGTATCCCTGTGTGTACGTCTGATCCAGGCCTGCTAACAGAGTGCCAAGAATCACTGGATTAACATGACAAAGACGTTCTCTGATCCTCAAAGAAAGACCAGATAGAAAAAGTAGTAATTCTTAACCAGCTCACATTAAACCAGGCTGTGTTTCTATAGAGATGTTAAAATTGTGTTCTCCATGTAAAATTTTGGGTTTAAATGAGGGCACCCACTTTTTACCTGTCATATTGCTTGAGTTTAATTGGTACTTAAAAAAATGTCCCTCCATTCTTGTAATCTTTTATAGGGGCAATACACATTGGTCAACATTACTGCTGGGAATGCTAACTAAGTGGCTAATATTAAGATATTGTTCCTTGGCCAGTAAATTCTCCATCAAATATTTCAATACAGAACATGTGAAGACAGGTAAAACATAAAAACAGTTATTAAAAGGATTAAATGCTTAAGTATGACAGCAATATACTTAGGAGAAAATAAATTCAAACCATACATAATTAGTGTGCACCGATACGACAAAATGAAGTGACATGACTTTGAAAAATTGCCTCCTTCATATCCTTTGACTACGTAAACACACAGAAAATGTTCCTCAGTGTGATGTGCTTAAAGTTACTAAGGAAAGTTCACTTCTGACACATGGCCTCAATACACTCTCGGAGATCATATGTTGTACATACACCTATGTGAAGTTGGTTGGTTTTAGTTAATCTTCTTCTATCATCTTTAAAATTAAGTCTACATTTTTGTGCTACACTGGATCTCTGCCTTTTGGAATAAGAGGCAGAATTTTCAGCCTTGTTAAAAGCGATGACAAGCTGAAAAAGAAATAGTTGGGCAGAAAGAGAGACAGAAAGAGAGGGAGAGAAAGTGAGCGAAAGCAGGAGACGACAGAAAGCGAGGCAGAGGCCTGTTTTTATTAGATCGTTTCTGGAAGCAACAAATGTTCCCTTAACTTTACAGGGGAAAATTCTCCCACAAAGATTTTTACAGACTATAGCACAACAAAGGAAAGAAGAAGAGGAGAGCTCTAACCCTTGTATGAGGGTTGAAAAGCTAAACCATTCAAATAAACTCTGTCCACAGGCCGTTACAGCCAGTACACGTCACCAAAAGCTGACATAGTGTTTCATAGTTATGTCATGGAAATTAGCAGTAATCCAGTGAATGACTCTCCAAGCACTGATTTGTTACTATAACAATGGACTCATATAGCTAAACATTTCATATTATAAAGCTTTCCATGTTGTATAGCTGAGTGGCCTGCTCAGAGGCCATCTCAATGGTAGATGGATGGTGCAGTAGCAGCTGGATGGTCAGCGAAACAACACCAGCAAAAAAAGATGTTTTACCCTCAGAAGTATTCCAAATATTTTGACATGAAAGATTGCTCATAGTAAGATCTTGCTAGGAAGTTCCCATTACACATCATTTTTTGTGTTCTACTGCATGTACTATGCTTTTTTGTCTCCACTATTACAAAAAAAGATACACATATCCTTCCCTATCTCCTTAAAGGTCAGGGAACAAGTGTGTTTCTCAACAGTCTATCCCCCTTCTCTTTTCAGCTCGTCCCTCATTCCTCCAATGGTGAGTTCCCCTGGGGACAGGTGTGTCACTCCCTTCTTTCCACTCTATCCACCCCTCTCTGGCGCCAAGGGACAGGTGTGGGGTGTTCTGGCCTTGCAGTGACCTCCATACCTTGGGGGTAGTCAGAGGTCCCCTCCTCCTCCTCCTCCCGCCCTTCTTTTCTTCCTTCACTTATAGGCCTGCCTTGTCCCCTTCTCCCTCCAACCCAACCTGCTTCTAAGAGTTTGGATCTTGAGGGGTTAAACAAGGGAGGTAGTAGGGGAGATCACTGGGGCAAAAGATCAAGAATTACAAATATAGGGGGGTTTGGAGACAGGAAAATGCAAAGGAGTTAAACATCTCCCAGGGTAAATTTATGTAGTTTGTGAGTGAATAACAAAGCAAAGAGTCAGACAGAGTGGGACAGACATGTGATATGCCACAGCCCACCAGTTTTCTTTGTTCTGTCCCTCCAGCAACTGACAGACAGGACAATAGCACCTGGCACTGTTCCTTCTCTCTCGACCGCTCCTCCTCTCCTTTTCTTTCTGCATTCTCCTCATATCTCGCTTGCCGGTTCGATTCATTTCTCACAGTCTCACCCTTGGACATGGGGGGAATTTTACATAAAGCCAACAGAACCTCATAATCATGTGTTTTGGTAATTATGCGCTGGGATGACTCTCACCTCGAGTTTCCACTCTCGGTGCCACGAGAAAACACAGGGCCAAATGTGAACCATGGGGGGGGGGGGACACAGCATGGAGCATTGTGACTGCAGAGTGGAGAGGGTGCATTAGCATATTTCTTTTTAAAGCTAACAAACAAACACATACATCTACACCAATTACCCAGGTGCACCATGTGTAAAAGAAAATGGTCCAGGTATGCTCCTTCTATATTGTTTAATGTTGCCTTCACTCAGCTATTACCCCCAACTTCTTAGCTGTTTAACTTTTGAATGGTTTGAAAAAAAACGTTTCTTTTCATTTATTAGCTACTGAGTAATGTAACAGTGGATGTAGATCTGAGTTTGGTTTTAATAACTTACATATAAAGCAGCAAATGCTCATAAGTGAGACAGTTTAACCTGTAAATAATTGGCTTTTTTGCTTGATAAATGAATTAATTGATATTCAGATTCCTTTAATTTCGATCACCCTCACAATCAGCCATTTGTTGCAGTTCTTCAGATATGAGCCTTGCTATTCCCTTCATAGCAACTCCTTCCCTTTTTATAAAGTCATCCCTCTCTTCAGTGGACATCTTGCTGCACTTTGATTCACCCATTTCTAAAAGTTATGAATGACCTGTCTGAATTGTCTGATATGGTTGGACAATGCATTGTACCAACTAGTTTACTTAAAATAACCAAAAGCATTAATTCTGATTTTTTCTTTTTTCTTTCCCTCTTTGATTTTGTCTTGTTCTCTATCTGAACTCTTCACCCCAAGGTTGCACTTCTGACTCAGTCCCTGCTTTGCTTCCCCACGCAAAGCATACAAAGACTCATTGACACACTCATACACCTGCCCTACGTTCAAAGACAAACCCGCACAATAGTGTGTAGAAGAAGTCTGCTGTTCTGTTGCCTTAAACAAAGTCAGACAGACATTAAGGCATGTTACAGTCATTTAAATATATAATTTATGGGAGTAGGAGTTATCGAAATACTACATGCGCTATAAAACTAAATGTACTGTATAGCAGGCTGGAAAAAAACACTTCAAGTATTGAGCAGGGGATAATGTGTAGGGAGTGGAAAGCAAGGTATGGAAGGGCCCCTTTCCACACTAACACTCTTGAGACCTATCCATTGTCCAGCTAACATCCTTTTTGTGTGTGTTAGTGTGTGTGTGTGTGTAACAGGATGTCCCTGACATCTCTGAAAAGCAACGTTACCTCCCTCCACACCCATTCCTGTGCATTGTTTCCTACAGAGAAGCAAGATGGACAGAGTAGTTTGTGTGTGTGTGTGTGTTTGTTTGTAAGCAAGAGAAAGAAACAAAGCAAAGATAGTAAAAAGGTGTGCATATAAAGAGACCGAGAAGGAGTGCACATGGGATATTATTGTGCAGCAGAATGTGAGAGTTTTTTCTTAGACAGGGAGTCAGACGGGCAGACAGGGGGAGTCGGCCAGAGATGACAAAGGGACTGAAAGGAGGAGAGGAGAGATGGAGGGATAATGGATGATAATGTGAGTAACAGGAGAGGAGCCAGTGAAAGAGATTATCTGATCTGACTGCTCTCCATACAGCAACAACACGGTGGGCACACACGCAGAAAAACACAGGCCAACAGGAGAAGAGCGAGAAAACACACTGAGCCTTTTATTTCCCTTTGTCCCCCAACACCTTGCCTTGCACTTTGTTGCTTGATTGCAGAACATGGAGAAGGTGAGAAGCCAATTCCTTTTCATTGTGTTGCCAAGAACAACAGTACATATACATTATCCTAACTGACTGATGTTTTGGAGCTTGTCTTGGGATATAAAGTCCCACACCACCACAAGAAAAAAAAAATCATAGATAAATGCATAGGATAATAATAATAATCTGTTATTATCCTACATAGCCAATACTGTGATGCCAACACAATATCATAATGAATGCGTTACAGTCACATAGAAATATACCACCCCTCCAGGCACCCCTTTAACTAAGGATGGGATGGCTAAATGCTCAGCAACGCAGCACTGCATCCTGCTACCTCAACAAGAAACATACTAAGGGTGAAGGCCTCCACATCGTCTGTTATGTACAAACGCAAGCCCCAGAGGACCGTTGGCCCAGTATTATTTAAAGATACAATCTGAAAATGGTCAACAGTGCCACATTCCAACAATCATGAAAAAATCAAAGTAGATGTTTGGCAGGCTACCCTGCTGATCCCACTGCACAGCAATATGGTTCCAAATTTCCTTCAAGGAATAGTTAGACATTTTTAGAAATAGGCCTTTTTGCTTTCTTGCCAAGAATTAGATGAGAAGATTGATACCACTCTCTGTTTGTACAGTAAATATGAAACTACAACCAGCAGCTGGTTAGCTTAGCTGAGCTGAAAGACTGGGAGCAGGAAACAGCTATCCTGGCTCTGGTCAGGTCAGGGTTGGACTCATATGTATAAGAGACTGCTCTGTAAAAATTAAATAACCTAATAAGTAGTCTGGCTCAACAGATGTACATTGCTGGGATAAAACCAGACATCTGGCCACGGTGCATGAGAGACGCGCTGGATTTCCCTCCCCTCTCTCTATCTCTGCTATCAGGGCTCAGGATGGTTGTGATTGGTTTAAAGGAATTCAAACAAGCCAGATCATTTTTTCCCCATATCCCAGAATAGATAGACTGTGTAGTCGGACCATACTTCATTGCTGACACAATAGTGTAGAGCTAGCAAAGCGAGACTAGCTAATATGTGACCCACCGCAGTGTGGACAGTGATGTAACAAACGTCCATGTCTTAATGTGGGGATATCATAATGTTCGGAATAAGAAGAGCCCTGGTTTGGGAAGAAGAAGAAATTCTGGCTCTTCTCACAAGAAATGCCAAAACAAAGACCAAACGAAAAAAATCATGACTACTGTAACAACCTTTTAATGTACCGTAGATGAAGCTGGGGGGGCAGTGACCTAAAAGCTCCATAAAAAGTTGTTCTGTCTAGTTATGTGGGATTCTGGGTGCTTGCCCAACTATTTTTCTACCTGACTGTATTTAAACAGAGTATATATGCATGACTTTAATCTTTAAAATCTAGAGGCTGACTGATGTAGCCTACATCTCTCTGATTGAGTTGAGATAGTAACAGCTCATCTCACACATAGTTAATCATTAAAGAGTGTTGAATCACAAATACTGATTTGTTAAGATTTTTTTGTTTGCTATAATTCTGTGGGCCAAGCTGACTTGGGAAACTTTTTGGAAAACATGCCTCGGAGGCAGAGGGCAGAGGTTGGCTAAAATAGGAACACATCATCGTAATTTGACCATGAGAACTTTTCCATGTGTGCTACAGTGTGCACTTGACTGTTTGGGTTGCTGAACACGTGTGTGTGTGTGTGTGCGTGTGTGTGTGTTTGCTTAGTAGACAATGAGGGATGTGTGTGATCTTTCTTTGTATTTTCTTTCTTTACTTTAGCCTTGTTGACAGAAGTGCTTTTACATTAAACTACCTTGCCTCTTTGTCTATCCTCTCTCTTTCTTTCCATCTATCCTTCCTCCTTTTTGTCTCTCCCTCTCTCTCTTTCCATTGCCCTTTACCAACTGTCTTTTTTTATTTTCCATCTCCCTCCATCTTACTCTGCTGTCTCTCAGTCATCAATCTCACCTCTACAACTTTCTACAACCTTGGTCCCTTCATACTAGCTCCCCTCACACTGCGCCCATCTAATTTCACTCTCCTTCTGCTTCTCCCCCTTCTCTCTCACTGTGCATTTTCAGGCCTTGTATGTGCTTACAACCCAAATGAGGTGGTCCACTGGCAGACATCCGAAAAATGTACCTGTGTAATTATTACCACTCCTATATGGACACAGACACAGGGCAATGGAGAGGGAAAAAACATCAAATTCCACAATGGAGAAACATGTATTTAGAGTTTCAACACTTAACACTTAAAGTCAAACCCAGCACAGAAAGTGTGATATGCGTTTTAGTCATATGCACGTGATGGATTGTGTATCCGGGAAATGCCTGCAGCCCATTTAAAAGCATGCAATGCTCGAAGAAAGTAAGATAAAGCTGTGCATGCAACTGTTTGTGTGTCGGGGCGTAATGTTCCGCCTTTAAGCGATTGTCTCTTAGAAAGGTTTGTAGTGTCACAAAACAAAGGAAAAGATGGCATCTCAGCGGAAATGTGTGTGTGTGTGTCTGTGTCTCACATCTGTGTGAGAGAGTGTATGGGAGTGAAACAAAGACAGAGGATATCATATCATGTACAGCCATTGTCTGTCAGAAAGGTTTATATTGTTAACCGTGCCAACATAACAGAATAAGGGTCATCCTCAGCGGAAGTGTGTGTGTGTGTGTGTGTGTGTGTGTGTGTGTGTGTGTGTGTGTGTGTGTGTGTGTGTGTGTGTGTGTGTGTGTGTGTGTGTGTGTGTGTGTGTGTGTGTGTGAGACTCCTGTGACATATGATGTAACCTCTAAAAGAGTAAATAAGAATGACGATTCCGAACATAGAACATCATTTTCCAACAGTATTGCCCTTCACTAACTCTTTTTTTCTTTTTGGGGCATTTTTAGGAATTTTCACAGGACAGATTAAGACAAGAAAAGCGAGAGAGAGGAATAACATGAAGCAAAGGACCACTGGTTGGAATTGAACCTGCAGCCACTGCATCAAGTAGTAAACCTCTACATATGTCTGCCCGCTATACCAACTGAGCTAACCTAGCCACCCCCTTCAATAACTCTTTCCATAATTAACTGATGTACAATCCTGAGAGCCTAGCGCTAGGCTAGTTTGTTTCCGGCTGGCTGGTCAGCTACAGTAGATAAGTTTCCTTCCACTTGTCAATCAAATTATCTAAAGTTTGGTACAAACCCATGCAAATAAAGCTGGTGAAAGTGTGTTTCCATCCAACGGCTTTAAAGCGAATAAAAACCTTTTGCGTAATGACGTCACATGTTGTTTTGCGGTCAAATTGGTATATCAAATTGATTTCAGACCTTTTAAGGTGTTTCCATTCATTTTCTCACTGAACCGCACAACATTCAAGCAAACTTTTGCGAACAAAGTTTTTCTAGACAAAATGGATCGCGCCATCTACCAACAAATGATCAATATTGCACAAGTTGTAGTGCTTATGGGCCAGCTAACAACAGTGACATATCAAGAAAACAACGACGCATCAACACATTGCTTTATTTTCCCAACAGCACTGATGCGAGACAACTCCTTTTGTGAAATGTCTTGTTGTTTGAGTGCCTTCCATTTACTCCGGAGGACGTCCTCCGCTTGTCCTAACCTTTGTTGACCATTTCCTTTGCAAGTTTCTGTTAAATTAAATTCAAAAAGTAATTTGAAAGTATTTCCTTTCAGTTGATATTCATGAAATTTCATCGAATTTTACTGTTTCCATTATGCATTTTTCATTCGATATCACTTAATTCAGATAAAAACGTATGGATGGAAATATGGCTAGTATCACCAGGTTCAGAACCACATATGTCATAAAGATGCAGGGATATATTTAGCTTATTTGTAAATATTACATTGTCTAGGTTTTATTATTCTATCAGTTGCTGCTATCAACAAAGTTAGACTTTAAGTCCAACCAATACCTTAAATCTAAAGCCTGTACTTTTCAATCTATCATATTATTTTGGCTCTTACATGTAACAACTTCAAGAGGTCCCTAAATAATTTGCTTCAAAGCTTTAAGATTAAAAGTACTTGCTTTCAACCCCAGTGGAAATGAGCCCTATGGAGCCACAGAAAACATCGTTAGAGTTTTGTGGTATGCAAAAGCCCTCCACCCATGACAATAGGACCAGAGGAGCAGCGAGCCGTTGTAATTGCCTGAAGCACTCCGTCCATGCTCTAAACCTTTAGAAAGCCATATCCACGATTTCAATCAGCACTCTTATTCACTCTCTCTTGCTCTCTCCTTCATTCTGTGCCTCTCCCTCCCCTTTATCTTTCTGTCCTTCTCCCTCTCTCTTAACTAGCTCTCTAATTCTTTGGCTTTTAGGCCTTTATTCAATTCAGCCTCTCCTATGAAACCAGCTAACTAATTCATCTCCAGACAAATTGCTAATCAGTTGCGGACAAAGAGAAGAGGAGAAAAGAGACTGGTCCTCAATAGAGCCAATCGCTGTTTTACTAAACGTTCCTTCAGAGGAGGGGAGGGGGACAGAAGGGGGAGGAGAGTAGCTTTAAATGTGTGTGTGTGTGTGTGTGTGTGTGTGTGTCTGTGTGTCTGTGTAGTATGTATAATTTTGGTTTGTGGGGGTATTTGTGAGGGTGGGGGTGTATGTGTGTACAATGTGTGTGTGTTCATTAAGACGATGTGTGTCCTCATCACCCCTCCTGCCAGGGTTCACCACTTTCTGTATGCCGAGGTTAACGACCTTGCCGTCCAATCACATTCTCCTGTCAGGGCCCTGTAGCCAACAGCAACAGGTGGTCTGGCCAATTGGTCTCCTGTAGAGCGGAAAAATAGGGGGAGAAAGAGATGAGAGGATGAAGGATGGAGAAAGAGTGAATGGAACAGACTGGATCATGAGTGTATAGTTTCCGCAAAATAATTTACTCTCAAATCACTTCTATGCACTGGCTTGCCATCCAGGTTCTTAATCTCTGACCATAGAAGCAGATAACGTTCTTTGTTAGGCTCATTAAGTAAATTCAGTACTCAGCACTGAGGTGGACCCACCTGCAGCCAACACACAGCTTCCCCTGCCTGTGCTTTCAAGAAAACTCACCTTATGTGAAAAACCGATCAACGCTGATTAATTTTTTTCCACAGTGATCCATTTAAAAGCTAGCTTGTGATGAAAGGCATGCCAGACTTGGCATGGATTCCCCACCCTATACACTCATCTGATTTGAAATGCCAAGCTGCATCCAAAGCAAAAATGAGTGTTGCTAACCTGACACAATTCTCAACCCAGATTTCTCTAATTCCACATCCCCAAACACTACTTAGATCTGGCAGGCATAGACTGGCCAAAGCTGGCTTACATTTAATCCTCCAGTGCCAGACAACAGTCAAGTGCTCCCCAGCCATAACCAGCCAGACTCAGATGGCAACCTGTGGGGCAACTTTAGCCCAATTATATTCATGTTAAGCTGTCATATGACTCAATGACTCTTGTAACATGGACAGCACAAATTAAACTGCTATAAACTGAAAAGTTGGCATTAGTTTATCAGTGCTTCAAAGCATTCTTAAATGACTTGAGCTATCAATAATTATAAACTGAGACGAAGGAGGTGGTTGTTGACTTTTGGAGGTCCAGACCAAGACCTCGACCAGTCCTGCTAGAGGGAGTTGAGGTGGAGGCAGTTACATCATACAAATACCTCGGGCTATGGCTGGACAACAAACTGGACTGGACAACACACACCTGCCACCTGTACAGGAAGACACAGAGCAGGCTGTACTTCCTGAGGAGACTGCAGTCCTTTAACATCTGCAGCAAACTGCTGTGGATGTTTTACCAGTCTGTGGTCACCAGTGTCCTCTTCTACACTGTGCTGTGCTGGGGGGTCAGCATATCGAAGAAGGACAGCCACAGGCTGGATAAACTGATCAGGCGGGCTGGCTCTGTGGTCGGCATGAAGCTGGACTCACTGGTGACGGTGGCAGAGAGAAAGACACTGGACAAACTGCTGGACATTACTGAAAATGACAGCCACCCCCTGCACACCGAAGGCTGCTCCTTCCCAAGTGTCAGTCCAACAGACTCAAGGACTCCTTTGTCCCTTATGCAATCAGACTTCACAACTCCTCACTTTGGGGAAGGAGGAAATAGGTCAGAGACAGACAGACAGACAGACAGACAGACAGACAGACAGACAGACAGACATTAATACCTGGTCACTTGATCACTTCAACACTTTAACACTGGACACTGACACTTTGATAATAATTTATGGTCTTTTTTTGTCTTTATTTGACAAATGTTCATATTGTTGTCATTATTATTACTGTTATTTTGTTGTCTTTATACTGTCTTTTTTATCTATTTTTTATTTTTATCTTGCTAAAACTGGAATTTTCAATTTCCTTGCGGGAGTCATCCCAAAAGGATCAATAAAGGGAAGTCTAAGTCTAAGTTTATTAAAGAGGGTATTTATAGGTATGTGAATGGGAGCAGGCTGCTAGTGTAATTAAGGGTTATATGTCTGCACTTTTAGATATAACTGTAGATTTTTGCATGTTTGAACGAATGGAAGTCTCTTGAATAATAATAATAATAATATAAGCTCAAGAGGGGACAAACACTGCATTTAAAGCTATAGTCCGTAGTTTCTGTCTCCCACATGAGGAATTCAAAGTAATGACAACAACACTGTCGCCGCGTCCACATGTTACAGCCTTCCGTGATTGAGCACGAGCCCCCAACCCTCCTCCACGTAGTTGCTAGTATGCAAGGAGGATTGAAAAAAACATGATGGAGTCTTAAGAAGAGGTAATTATCTTCACTCAAGCTTCTGCTCGGGAAAGTCACCGGACGACAATCTTCTAAACACAGCTATACTGAGAAATACAGAAAGTTTTTTGGAGCCGATAGTCTTAATTAGCTTTGTAGCAACTCATTTGGCATGGTCTGGATTGTAACGGACGTGTATCAATTACGCACTAAAGCTTTAAGTAAATAGATTATTGCTGGCTACTTCTGAAAGCTTTTTTGGTTGACACACGTACGTTTCTGCCGGAGAAACCTGATGCTTTGTTGAACAAGGTGTATACAAGAGTGCATGTGTGTGGCAAAGTCTTTAGACAAGGAAAGGTCTTTAAAGAGGTAAAGTATCACTGTGACAGCATCTGGTAGGGATCAAATAAAAGCTCATTACTTATAACTGTACTACTATGAACACAACCCCGCTGACCGAAACTGAATCTAAACCAAAACGGACCAGAAAAAGCCTGCAGTGTCGTATATCCCTTTTAAGTTAGTTTTCACAGAAACCAGGTTGTTGCAAAGCAACTGATAACCTGCCTTAACTTGAATTTCCTAATAACATGGTTCCTTGTGTTTATATAAACCTAGCAAATGCCACACAAAAATACACGAAAAACATGTGAGAAAGGATAGACGAAAGGAGGGGGACAGGAAAGGAAAGGGTGGAGCAGTGACACGTTTAATAGCTGTCAGTTGATGATCACCGTGATCCCTCTCTCTCTTACTCTCTTTCTTGTCCTCCCTCCCTTCAACTCTCTTTCTCTTAAGCCACTAATTAAGCAGTTAACAGACTCATAAAAAGAAGAAGGGAAGACAAAAGAAGAAGGAGAAAGGCAACATTAGTCCAGGCTGAGTGCCCCTGTCTCGTTAGAGAGAGAGAGGGAGACCAAGAGTGAGTGAGACTCAGCTCCAGCATCTGTTTGATCATTAACTCGGTTAACCAGACGCAGCTATAAAACCTGTCACCCCTCCCCTCTTTTCTGTGTACTTATTAACAATTATTGAGCTCTGTCATATCCACTATTCCTTGCCTTCTATTTGTTTTGCCTGTGAACTTGTCTATCTTATCTGGCTTCGTAAAACAGTGACCATGAGGTATAAAATTCAAATCAGCTTCTGGTTTCTGTTCACACACACAAAAACACAAAGATATACACAAACACACACACACTCTACAACCCTCCCACTGTACAGACACAAGAAGGCTATAGGAGAAGGTAGGGAAAGGAATCACTGCTATGAGTTCAGCATTGTATTTAATACAACAGGCTGTCCTAAGAGGAGATGGAAGGGGGGGGGGGGGGGGGGG
>NC_045735.1:14573497-14581728 GCF_008692095.1 Etheostoma spectabile | reverse complement strand
AAAATAAGGCCAATGGAGGAGAGGAATTCAGAATTACAGATTTTAACCAGCTTTTCCAGATAGTGAATACAGTTTATCAGCCAAAACAGAGGGAAGTGAGAGAGAAAAGAAGGCAAAAAAGCAAGCTAGAGAGAGAGAGATAAGAAAAAGAATAGAGGGACTTTGGCCTGTTTCCCAAATGTGATTAAATGTAGGAAACCAGGTAGACTGAATGAAGACCCCAGAGCTCCTGCTATCACCATTAACCTCCATGTGTAGGTTTGTCTATATGGGACAAAGCATGAGAGGAGCGTTTTAGTGCTCTCTTTTCCCAAACCCATTCACTGTGTCTGCAATGCATAGCTCATTGTTACAACCCAATCCAAATTAGATCAATACTCACATATAATTTTCCTTTTGTCTTCAAACAAATGATGGAATAAAATTGGGAGTTTTTAGGGTAACTGTTAACTTTATAAATGTACTGTAAGTCTGTGGAATGCAATTGTTGCTAAGGGAAAGAGAGACATTCAGGACTTTGTATTTGATGACATGTACCCCCCCCCCCATGGGTAGATACTAAGCATCCTCATGGAAACAATAAAAATGTGTGCAAAACTGTCAATCTTGGGAAAATAATCAAACAATCAATCAATCAATACTTCATTAAAGCATCTTGTTACCGATACAGGAGCATTGCCCTGATTTCCATAAAGTTGGGGGACTTGCAAGAGACCAAATTTTGAAAAAGAATCATCAAAATAAAAGCAGGAGATGCAGAGATATCCTGACTGATGCAACTAAAATCATCTTTTGTCACTAACACACGCCATGTAAATGCCCACGCGTTTGTAGTACCAGCCTTTGATCTCAATCATTCTCTAATTTTATCTTCTTTTGTTGCATCTCGTTCTTAGTCTGTTTCAGCCTGAAGCAGTTTTAACCTGTTAGCTTTGTAAAACATCCATGACATTATAATGAGCATGTGTTAGCTTAATTTAGCGAGTATCAGTTTCTAAACACAGCTGCTGGCTGCTGGCCAGATATGAAAGCTGATCCATACATTGCCGTTTTCTTTGATTGATAATGTTGTATTGTTTCATAGAGTCCAAAGAAATTCCATTCGCCTATTTCAAATGTCATATTTGACATTGTCATTTGTGTGTACAGACTTTTACCTCCCACTCTGACTTGATTTATACCACTTGTTCATTTTGTTGTGTAGTTTGTCGAATCCCTTTAAGGGGTCAGTATGATCCATGATAACTGCTTGTCGGATGGTTGAATTGCTTCATTAACTCCCTCCCTCAACATGTTACTAATGTTGCATTAGGGCGGTCAGTGTCCAAACATTTCTGTAACCTTTCTGAAACTAACGATTACGCCGCGATTGGCCAGCTCAGCTGTATGGAGGTGAAAAAAGAGCCAGGGTTTAAACTTCTTCATCTTCCTATCTTTTTTCGTTGTTTACAAACGATTTTTCATGTAAATGGCCAAGTGCAACACAATGAATGTCTTCCTGGAGAGAAAATGTGACCTACCCCTGTATTTAAAGTGTGTATACCCCAGCCCTTTATTCTTAATTTTTACAGTTTTCCCGTTTCTCCCCCCTTTGAAGTCTGTCTGTTTAAGCAGCTCTGGCCAAAGTTACATCTAAACCCTGAACACCCTGCCAGTAAAGCGCACGCACACACAAAATATTCAAACAAACATTCCTCGCACTGATTAGGTCAGAACCAGAATCAACAGTGAATGTGACAGGACCAGCAGTGAGTGAGTGAGTGAGCGAGTGTGTGTTTGAGCTGGTGCCAGGTTTAATGATTTTAAAGCACATATATGGTATGGTATGTGTACGATTAAAAGTCTGCGCTCAGCTTCAAACAACAATTTTAAAAACAACAGACAAAGCCTGAAATCTTGGTGTAGTCATGGACTCAGACCTGAATTTTAACAGCCACATTAAGACAATAACAAAGTCAGCCTACTATCACCTTAAGAATATACCAAGGGTTAAAGGACTTATGTTTTAACAGGACTTGGAAAAACTGGTCCATGCTTTCATCTTCAGTAGACTTGACTAATGTAACGGGGTCTTTACAGGTCTCCCTAAAAAATCAATCAGACAGCTACAGCTGATTCAGAACGCTGCTGCTCAGTCCTCACTAAGACCAGGAGACTGGATCACATCACTCCATTCTGAAATCTTTACACTGCTTCCTGTGTCTCAAAAGATTGATTTCAAAGTACTCTGCTAGTTTAAATCCCTTAACGGTTTAGGTCCAAAATATATTCTGATCTGCTACTACACTATGACCCCCCAGACCTCTCAGGTCATCTGGGACAGGTCTCTCTTTCTGTCCCAGAGTCAGAACAAACAGGGTGAAGCGCTTTCAGTTTCTATGCTCCTCATATCTGGAATAAACTCCCAGAAACCTGCAGATCCGCTGCTACTCTCAGTTCTTTTAAATCAAGACTGAAGACCTTTCTTTGATGCTGCTTTCTTTAAATGACTGCTCATTTCTTTAAATTTCTTATGCTGCACTGTAACTTTTTTCTTTGTGTTTTATGTGTCCTAATGTTTCTATTTTGTTTTAACTGTCTATTCATGTGTTTATTATTTTAATGATTATGATTTTTAACTGTTTGTACTTGTGTTTTATCTGTTTAACTGATTTTGTGTAAAGCACTTTGAATGCCCTTTTGCTGAATGTCATCCAAATAAGCTGCCTTTGCCTTGCCTATATGGTAACTTCCTCAACAAATCTGCCAAAATATCTACAATTTATGTGAAAACCATAAAACATTACCATAACATCAATGTTTAACAAGTGTCACTCAAATTCCAGCCTTCATAAACAATTAATAAAATTATAAATCTTGACACTGATCTCACACACACACACACGCACACACACACACACACACATTTTTCTGCAAAAGTACAAATCATCAGGTTCATGAAAAAGTGTGAGAAAATGAATGAGACTGAGACTAGAGGGGGGTTTCCTGAGACTTTGTCTAATCAGGACGCCGGAAACCAAACCCTTTCGTTTAAATACACATTCATGCGCGCACACACACACACACACACACACACACACATTCATGAACACACCCAGCAGGGAAATAAGCAGAGCTGAAGCAGCGTGATTCTCCTAATCTTTTTTAGACCAAGTCCATTGTGCCTTGCTCTGCATGACACTATGCTCACACAAACATACCACATACTCACAAACACCCCTCCACACACATGCACAAAGAAACATCAATGTAATATGCAGCTTTTTCCTACATATTCTGTCACACTTCTGCAGCCTAGCTTCATTCATTTGTGTGCTATAAGGTAACATCACAAAGTAACACACAGTTAATAGGGTGATTATTTCGCTTGTTTGCAGTGTGTGTATTAGGCGTGCACATCCCCATAAAAACGTGAATGTGCCAACATGTGTTTTTGTGTCCATGCATGAATGTGTGCATGCGTGCATGAAAGTTTGTGCATTTAAGTGTGCATGTGTCTGTTGGGGGAAATGGGCTAATTTGTCTGTGTATCCTGACCATGTTCATACGCACTGCTGCCGCTGATTTAATGAGGAACACATTTGGGCTGATATTACTTCCACATGCTGTGGAGACGGGAGGGGGAGCTTTTAGAATACAAACAGTGCTTATTCAGCACACATGGACACACACTTACACTGGTCTTTTTTGTTATTGTACTCCATCTTTATAATTGTTGAAAATGTTATGGGGTTGATTGGCAGTCTGCAGCAGCAATACAACGGGAACATATATACTTCAGCCTGTGCAGTCCTCAGTGCCAATTTATAACATAATTTAAACAATGGACACAAAGTTTATAACACTGACAATCTTCTTTCAATTGAGAATTTCCTCTTATATTCAACATATCATAAAGCATGTTCACTGCAATGTTTAGACCAGCTTACTTGCAAAAGCAGACAAGAAACTTGGCGCTCAATTGATGACACTGTGCTGTTTACTGAAGTCCATTATGCTAAATGTTCCCTGAAATGCAATTCCGATACAGGTTTCCATGTAGATCCTCCTTTCTTCTGCTATGGCTCTAATTCTACTTGTACTGCCTTGGAGGAACAGACCAGGGCAAAAATAGCCCATTTGTTGAACATCAAGTCTGGAAGATATCAGTTATACCTTGCCAGCCAAGCCTGTTGCCAGACAGGAAAGTTGATATTGGGTGTTTCTGCAAAACCCTGGATTATGTGTATACAGTTTACAACTGGACAACTGCAACTACAGTCTGCCCAGCAGCAGTTCATATGGACCAAACTCAAGTTCATTTTTCATTGCTTGAATACAGTTTTCAAAACTCACATTATCTCATGGCTATAACCGCAACCTGCACAACACTGAATTTACAGCACTTTGTTTAAAATCTAACATACTGCTGTCAAAACGGCTAACCACACTTTCAAAACAGAATGGATTTCAGCCCGGTGCATTTCAAACACTACTGATTGCAATTTCAGGTGAAAGCTTAAGCAAGTGTCTTGTTTTATACTTGTTAGTGAACATATACTGTGTATATATAGACAGCTCAGAAAGCCTTTTTTGTAAATAAAGAAACACCAAATAAGAATTAAGCAATTATTCACTGTTCCGTTCGACAGAAACAGCGATAAAAATAAGTATAAAATAGCAAAGATACCAACATGTCCAGGTATGTCTGAGGTTACATGCACAGCTATAATAAAAAAGTGAAAACACTACCTTTCCAATAGTAAAACTGCACACTTACTGTATTTCACAAAGTAATGGAGATGGAAGCAATGAAAACACCACATTAATTTGTATTTATAGATGATGCAGGTGCATGGCAAGCCAAGACATCTAATGTGTTGATGAAAGACCTGTGGCCTAATACTGGAGAAAGGCAGGATTAGCCCCACAATTCTTTGGTGCTATTACATACCTTTAGTGTATAACTTTTGTTCTAGTTATTTCTAGTTACAACAGACAAAATATAAATATATATAATTTAACTGCTAATTTCCATTCCTTCTTCTTTACCTTAAAAACTGGTATGCTAAAAAATAAAATAAAGTAAAATCATGTAAAAATAATATTGATTAGTGTGAAGTCACTCAAATTATTGAAACTGTAAAGATTAAAAGTTGGGAATTTCTGTGTATATATATATATATAGTTAAGGATACAGAAAGATTGTGGTTATGGAAAATAAATATGGCTATATAAAGTTTGGGTTAGGCAACTAAAACATGTGGGTTAAGGTCGTGATCTCCCAGTCTCCCTAAATGAAAGTCGGAAGCAATACCATATCCATCCACCACCCTGACCTCCAAATGCTTACTTTCTGCCTTGCTACATAAAGGGCACACTTCTTCCTGCACTGGCACTGAGCTTTTGGCATTGGACCTAAGTCATGAGGTGCAGAATTTTTCAATATTAACTTAATTAACTGGGATACTGGGCTGTACCACCTTGCACAACAAATAGAGTTAAAAAGTTGAAGCAACATGTTTTTCATGCAGCCTAATCTCTTTCGCTTGCATCAAATTACTTTGTGTATTAGATCACACACCGCCTGACAGTCATTCATTCACAATCAAGTACATTTGTTACAAGGACCTAAAACCAGTTAAATTAAGAAAATAAAACACAAAGGACAAAATCAGATTTGTATGTGTAGACATTACAAATTAGTGCTATATTTAAGCATTTTGGGTGTCAATTGTTTCGGGGTCACTTGGTGTAGGATGTCATTTGACAAATGATAAAGACCTTTCAGTTTGACACACACATAATGGATAGATCTGATCTGCTGACAAATCATTCATTGTCAAAGAGGAATGACAGAGTGAGGGACAGAGGATACGAAAGAGGAAGAGGTTGTGAGGCTAGAAAGGAGGGAGGATTTTAAAAAGAAGTAGCCAGAAGGGAAAGAGGGAGGAAGAGAAGAGAAGAGGAGAAGAAGGAAATCTGACAGATGAAAGAAAACAGAGAAGCTAAAAGCGATAAAAATATTTTTTTCTTTTGTTATCTAGGGGAATGCAAAGAATTGAATGCCTGGACATGTGAAATAGTGCAGACCTACACCCTGAGCTAGTTCACTTTCTCTGGAGGAGATATGAAAACAGAGGGAGGAGAAAAAATAAGAACGGAAGAAAGGAGAGCCAACAGTAATGTGGGAGAAAATATATATGGATTAACTCTTAGAAAAAGAAGAAATAAAATGTAAGATGAATCAAATGGGGGACTTGAAAATAGGAGGAGGAAGGGTGGAAGGTGAGAAGGTTTGGAGGGCATCATGCAGCAAGGGGACGAAGAAATGAGGGGGGAGTGGAAAGGACAGAGGAAAATGAAGGAGGAGGGGGGTCATTAAAGAGCTCTAATGACCTGCTGATTGACGAGGGGCCCAAACTCTGACCCCAAATTACCACAGAGCCTGAGAACCAGTCCTCTGTTCTGCAAGTGTGTGTGTCTGTGTGTGTGTATGTATCTTTGTAAAGTTGAAATAGGAATAAGCATTTTCTACATACACTTAAAACCTCTGACACACCCCGTAAAATATTCACTGACACAGGGTTTAACCACCACACCAATTGCGTTCAAGCAAACAGGATTCAAAAGTACATTCTTCAACGCTTACGTGTAGAGAAAACACAGCTTGTGCCAAACAGCCAGGCAACCTGTGCCAGCTGTCTCATTTTTTTTTTGGTAAGCCTGTAAACCATTACTATTACTAATCTAAATTCATATCCTAGTTTACAGATATGCCTAACCAGTGTAATTTGGGTTATTAGAAAATGTCATACTTGAACAGGTAAAAAACACAACCCATCTCTGGGATTAAGACCTTTGCACTAACAACAAGTTTGTAGTTGTTAGACACAGCTACTTATTGAAGCATCTATACTGAATATTGTGAAAGGAGTGTGAAAGGAGCTGCTTGTTGTGACGACCCCAGAGATCAAGTATCACCCATATCTCATGTCTATAGAGAGTTTTAGCATATTTCAACTCGTTGTTTTGGTTTGCTGGTCCACAACTTTACCGCTTTGGCTCATTCTCATCGCTCTTATCGCCATCATTTTTGGCAGCAGCAGGAAGCTGTCTGCGAAAGAGCTCGGATAAACTTACTGCATGCTAGCAACAGGCTAGTGACAAAAATGAAGCAGCTAAAAAGGCATATTTTTTGGTGGAGACCAAAAACAGAACTAAAAGGAATATTAGACTTATGCTGTGTTGTTGTGATAAAGAAACAGGCTACAAGTCAATTCCAATGGAAGCCGGTGACATGAAGTTACAAACATGTCAACAACACATGCAGCCACTGTCTGGCGACCAGTAAATGTCTGCAGCTGTCCAAGCCAGTCTTCTTTGAATTCACTGAGAAGTTGTCACCTGTGTGCCTGCTTGACATAGTCTGTGTGTAGGATGGCTGATTAAACCCGTCAGACCTCATCAGTATAGTGGCATGTGTTACAAAGCTCTTAGCTGTGATCAAAAGAGCCAGGAACTTAGCAGAAAAAAAAGAGCTTAAAAACACACTTAAACTTAACTCGCAATTAAGAAATAGATTGGATAGAATAATGTTTTGGTTTACTTTAATTATATTGTTTTAAATTGTTTAACTGATTGTATTAAAATTAAAAAAATATTGTCAGTTAACAGTTTAACCCTCATTAACATTCGTACCGGCCACTCTTTGCAGTTTTGAGCTATTGATGCTCATAGAATGAACATAGTATTATATTCGTCAGGTGGACACACACTGCTACACTGACACACAAGTTTGCCATACCAACTTGTATAAACTTTAAGGCTTGTTAAAAGCTTGATTGTAGAGTAGTGTTCATGCATATGTACACTGATAGTGTCCAAGTGTCCATGTTCAACCTCTAATGCATTATGGACATATACAACAGACAAAATGTTTGTTAATTCAGCAGCAGGATGTGCTTTGTTGCTTTCTGCATGGCCTTGTCTTATACACATCTACATAATTCATTCATGTTTGTAACTCTCAATCGTCAGAACTCTATTTTCTCATTAGTAAAAGTTGCACACTCATGCTTTGTTCTCTTTTTCTTAAACACACACACAAACAGGCAGACAGTAAGATACAGAAGCAGCCAAACACTTGTAGCTAAATGAAGACCAGATGAAGCAGCCATGAGATAGTGCTGAAACACATGTTCACACACACACACACACACACACACACACACACACACACACACACACAC
>NC_045735.1:14570743-14573487 GCF_008692095.1 Etheostoma spectabile | reverse complement strand
ACACACACACACACACACACACACACACACACACACACACACACACACACAATCCTTAAGCCAGTGCCCATGCTTTATCGCAAGCTGTAACAGCTCCATTTCTTTATAATCACCGTCCTTCTCTCTTGCACACAAAAACAAGTCACGCAGCAGGAGCAGCAGCACTGCTCCTTCATTACAGGGCTGTAAAGTGCAGAAATCAGTTTGGGCCTGGTTAACATGCAATAAAACGGATTTTCCACTCCCCCCTCCCCTCATTTTTCTCTTTATGAGTAAACAAACAAAGTTGCTCTTGTTGACAGATACAATCACTCACACTCCACAATAAATGCCACACACATTCACAGACTAGCAGGATGCATGCAGTATAAATGGGGCTCATTATTTATGGTTTGTTTGTATATGTAAAACCAGGTGGAGTAAGTAGCTATGTTTCCATCTTCACGTTTTTATCCGAATTAAGTGATATTGAATTTAAAAAATGCCTTACGGAAACAGTAATATTCAATGGAATTTCATGAACATCAACTCAAAAGAAATACGTTGAGTCTCAGCAGATTTTCTCTTGATCGACATATGGCTTATGCGACAAACGCCGATGGAAACGTCATTTGCCGAATAAAAAATGAATTGCGATTAAGTTTTAGGTCACATGGTAGGTGTCAACAAAGACAGATGAACGTGGATGAACAAGAAGATTAGAGACTTGCTGAATTTAATTTATCAGGAACTCGCGAAGGAATTGGCCAACAAAGGTTATGACAAGTTGTGGGACGTCCTCCGTAGTAAATGGAAGGCGCTCAAACAGTGAGAACTGTCTCAAAAAAGAGCTGTCTAGCAGCAGTGACGGAGGTAAAATAAAAGGCAAGTTGCATCTGCATCATCACAGCAATGTGTTGATAGCGTAGTTGTTTTCTTATCATTGCGTGATATGTTGCTATCAGCTGGCCCATAAGCACCATTACAACTTGTGCAATATTGATCATTTGTTGGTAGACGGTGCGATCCATTTTGTCTAGAAAAGCTTTGTTCGCAAAAGTTTGCTTGAATGTTGTGCGATCCAGTGTGAAAATGAATGGAAACACCTTAAAATGTCTAAAATCAATTTGATATACCAATTTGACCGCAAACAGCATGTGACGTCATTACGCAACAGGTTTTTATTTGCTTTAAAGCCGTTGGATGGCAACACAATTTCCCCAGCTATATTCACATGAGTTTTTTCACCAAACTTCAGATAATTTGATTGACAAGTGGATGGAAACTTAGCTTATGTTAAGAAAAATTCTCAAAACAAAAAACTGAAACTACAAGAACATACAAAAAAACTTTAAAACCATGTTTTCTGTATTACTTTGAGGGACTCTGGTGCATGTTTAGCAGCTTATTTGCCATTTCTTCCCATTACCAGAAGAATACCGTGAGCTGCTTTTACTGCATAAGGACCAAATGTTGGTACCACTTGTTTTGCAGCACAAAACACAGCAAGTCTGAATTCATGGGGATATAAAATTGTTGAAAATTCATTAAACAATTTCAAGAGATCAGTCATTTTTAAAAAAAAAAGAACGATAAACCTTAAAGATGAAACAAGATGAAACGAACAGCTCGTAGAGAGAGAGAGAGAGAGGAGAGAGAGAGAGCGCACAAAGGAAAAGATTTTGAGTGTGTGCGCGTGTGTGCGTGCGTGCATGCGTGAGTGCGTGTGTAATTGATAGGAGAATTTGGCCCAAAGCACTGCATGACCTCATTGCTTGCCCAATTTCTCAGCATTCAGTTTTACACGAGCTAAGGATCAGGTTAACATAGAAAGCTAGCAGACAGACACACACACACACACACACACACGCACACGCACGCACGCACGCACGCACACACACACACTCTCTTCACCATTCCACCACATCTTTCAACTGCTAAAGAAAGCTATTTTCCAAAGCTCAGACTAACCACAGACAAATTTGGGAGTGCACTTCTGCGGCTGTTGTTGACACATAAACACACATACTTCCACACAGAAACTGTAGAAACACGTGGGCCTAAGTGCACCCAGATAACATCTTAAAACAACTATTACTTGTGGTGTATGGTGTAGGATAAGTGCTGAGAAGCGGTGACTGTTACCTAAAACAAACACCAGGGAGAGAAACAACACACAGGAGGGTACAGGCAAGAGAGGAAAAAAGGGAAGTCTGACACAAGAGGGGGAAGACGAAGAGGATAAATAAAAACAAGGAGTGCATTGAGATGCACGCTTTTTCACTTTGCAACCTCCTCCTTTGTAACACAAAAAAAGATGGTCTGGTCTTACATCTCACCCATCTAGCTTTTGTGAAACCTGATCCAAATTTAGAGAAAAGAAGCAAAACTCAGATTTATCAACAATAATCAGACTCAAATTTTGGTATCAGTTTATCTATGATGATGGAAAGCGATGCAGAAAAAAAAAACAGTTTGATAATCCATAAGAAAAGGCATCCAAAAGATGCAAACTTCATAATGTAGCCAAACGAGCTGGCTAAAATTAACCATCCTATAGCTCGGGAAAAAAAACTAAACAAAGTAACAAAGAAAGAAAGAAATAAAGAGCCAGTTTGTGTTTGGGCCCCAACAAGGAACATTGGCCCAATCCCAAAGTGAGCCCTGAGGACTGAGGAATAAAGACTCACAGACTTAATTAATCTCAGGTGCTAAGTGAGAGAGCGTGTGAGGCCACAAAGGCTCAGATAGGTATAAATGGGATT
>NC_045735.1:14570660-14570733 GCF_008692095.1 Etheostoma spectabile | reverse complement strand
TTCACCAGATCACGTTACCTTGGCAACGTTTAATAACAAAGTTGTTGCTGACACTTGCCGTTTTGGGAATTTT
>NC_045735.1:14566925-14570650 GCF_008692095.1 Etheostoma spectabile | reverse complement strand
TTAAGTTTGTTGCTTTCCACACGGCCAAGGCACAGGAGACGGCTGGCTGATTTCAATTTTTTTTCAAACTCATGTTTTACAAGCTGGACAACAGGTCCGTTCGGTTTTTGTGGTTGTATGTCACCTTTGTAATTTCCGGATTTCCCTATGGTCTCTAAACGTCACAACGCTTTTAACTGTGGGTAATTCCTTTTGGTAAAGTCAGCATTGATGTAGACTCACGGAAAGGGCTCGGTAAGTGTGTACTTAAACCCTCACGTCCTTTAAATTTGACATTGTGACTACCCCAAGCTCTTAAAAGTTTTCGCAAGAACGAGCAGCAAAGTCTTTGAGTCTGTGAGTCTGGACTTTGGGATTGGGCCACTTTGTTTTCAGTCAATCTTTTATAAAGAACATAGATGCAAGTAGGAAAGCAAGAACAGTGACAACAGACATAAAACAAGAATTACAACAACCTGGAATCTACTCAAGAAACAGAAACAAGGGAATTAAAGAGTCTTGAATAAGTGAGTGAAAAACGAGCGATGGAGGCAAGTAGCCAAAGACATGCAGGGTTTGAGGGGCCCTGTAATGCTCTTTTTGGCTCCAAAGGTGAGAACAAGAAACCCACATACACCATAATATACACGTACACACAGTCTGTCATGTTTACTTTCTGTTTATTGGGCCCCCCCCCAGTACTTTAGACATTTGTTGGATGTCTATGCTTTTCTGGTAGAGAGCTGGCAGCGTTTGGTAGTGGAATTTGTGTGTGTACGTGTGGTTTATGTCAGAGTTGTGTGTGTGTGTGTGTGTGCACCTTATAATGCTAAAACGTGCAGCTGCAGACATGCTTTTACAAATGACGTACAAGATGAGTGTAAAGACAAAGGAGAGGACATGTGTTCATCAGTAAGCAGGTCTGAGTGAGTGGCAAACTGTCTCTCTTTATCTTCATCTGAGAAGAAGGTATCAGGGGGCCAGCTGGACAACTTCCCAGCCTGTAGATTTATGGCAGTGTACTAACGTGAGACTGACAGGAGAAGGTCAGTACAACTGAAGAGGAGCAACAAATACATTAGCTACAACCATTATGTTAAAAAGCTCCCATCCATCATGGCTGAATATGTAACAAGTGAGCTTTAGGTTGTCAATTGTCGAGAGAAAGTACTATGATTTTAGAGGGAAAACAGGAGACTTTTGAGGCAAAGAAGAAGTACTGAGGGGTAGCTACTTCTTCTCCAGTTTTGAAAACATTTTATGGTGTATCAGAAATGTAATGTAAAATATACCAACCAACTTCTGAGGAAGCTACAAATAAATATATGTCTCTTCCACTTGTTTGACAGATTTGCCAACCTGTGTAATAGCCTACACAAAAATGAGTATGGGAAACTAGCGTCTCTTGAACTTGAGATATTTAAGATCGCATACAGAAAACCCGGGTACAGAAACAGCGAGGAAGAGGCACAAAGACAAAAACACAGACCAGACTAATAGCATTTTTCAGAAGTCCTACATTGAAAACAGTTTTCTGCCTTTTCTTACATAGTTTATTGGCCTTGCATTTATTTAAAATCAGTTTTTGCCACCTTATGGATTATTTTGTAAATTGCATCAAAAGAGTTTGACAAACCTTTTAAAAACATGGATAACCTACTTAAGATTGTCAGCACGGTCAAGAACATAACTCTCTATAGCCCCAGTCTCATTCTGTAATATAGTCCTATAGTTGATCATAGAACGCTGCTTACTGTGTTTATGTAAGTTTACCATAGCAGCCTTTATGACCCTTTTTCAAATCACTACTTTATTCGTTTTTACACATTTCTGTGTGAAACAAACTTATAGAAATAAAAAAGACAGAAGAAAAATATGCGCATTTTAAAAACAAACCTGGAAAAAGTTAAAAACCAAGAGAAAATTGAAAGAGCAAAAGACAGAATCAAGAGACAGACATTCCAAACAAGAGAGATTTTATGGCCCAGACACAGCTGGTAATACAGTACATTTTCTCTCCCTGGGTAAAGTGAAGGTAGGAGGCCTCCTTCCCTCTCTACTAATCACACTTAATGATTCAAATGGGCCTAAGACATACCTTTCAAATCAAATCCAGTTATAACCACACGTGCGCGCACACACACACAAACACACACAAACTTGTCTGGTAGCACAGCGAGTGATTGCTGTAGAGAGGAGGATATATCTGAAGTGTGTTTGCCTGGATGTTTCCAATCCATCAGCAAAACCCCTAACTAGCTATGCAGTGCCACAGCTAATTGCTTCTAATGACCGCATGGGTACACACACACACAAACACACACGCACGCACACACACACACACACACACACGAGAAAGTAAAAAAATAAATGCTACACACACATTTACAAGTGGCACATGTAAAGGAAAAAGAAGTTGAGCCAACTGGTGACCATAAAACAGTGGCCTGTCAAAGTGTGTGTGTACTAAGTAAAAAAAAACTACAGCTACATCAGGCTCCTATAGAGGCATTTCCTGAAACCTCTACGCAGCAACAGATATCCTCTTTCACCCCCACCCCCAAACACACACACACACACACACATCCAGAAACACAGAAGCGGTGGGCTTAGCCTTGGCAAGCTTCGAAGTAATTTGCCGTAGGATAAAATAAAGCTTTACTTTTCATATTTCAAGGAATTACTTTGTAAGTACAGAAAGTGTGTCAATGTGATCTAAGAGGGTTTCAGAAGGTAAGCAGACAAAGGCAGTGTTTGTTTCTTAAAATATTTTACAGAAAAGTGTGAGAGAGAACAAGCTAATTCAACCAGAAAAAAATACTCACTGTACTGGTAATACACCATTAGCATTAAAGGAACTCACCTCCAGAGGGAACTGGATCCAAATGAGTGTGAAAAGTTATTTGGAAGCATATACAGCACATCAGGCTTGAACTTGGGCACAATTAAACATAAAAGGTACCTTCATGAACAAAACTATTTAATAAAGCACATTATATTATATATAAACTACCACACACCAGCCAAAGAGCTGTAAAGTTATTCTCATAAAACATAACATTATAAAGTTAATAATCAGTTAAATTAAAGGCATGCTCAAAAAGAAAAGTGCATGTGATGGGTTTTATGCCTAGAAACAAAATAATTTATTTCCCCTAAACGACCCTATGCCTACCCAAACACACACTCATACATGCACACTCACTGAGAACAGCACACCTGCTTCTGGGTGGCTATACACACTGTGCACTGACACCTACGACTTTCTTTCTCTCTATCGCTAATCACTTCATTATGGATTTTTGTAGTTGCCAACAGTCAGTGGTACACAGAGCCATGTTTCTTCAAAACAGGCCTCCAGGTAAATATAAACACCTTTAAAAAGTTACATAATGGTTGGATGGCATTATTTTCATTCCTGATGCAACATTCTGGAAAACATTTTACCATTTTGGATAAATTGATTATTACATGAGTGTGTTTTTAGAAAATGTCTAAAATATTTTCATCTTGTAAAACCCCTTGGAGAGGCCATCTACCTTCAATTTCAAAACATAGTCACTTAATAGTTAAATACCAGCCTTAAATAGACAGATTCATGGGACTAAACTGACACGATACATTCTTACAATTAACAATACCTTGTTCCATTTAATCAGCTGGTTTTTTTGGGTGTGGAGTTCCTTTGGAAGCTCTATGGCTGATCTACGTTATGGGAACCAGGCAAATGGAAACACACACACACA
>NC_045735.1:14552075-14566915 GCF_008692095.1 Etheostoma spectabile | reverse complement strand
CACACACACACACCTCCTTGTCTCAAGTTGAGAATCGCAGGCAGTCTGCCAAATTGCAGTCAGACAAAATGGCTACGTGGTCTGTGGTAGCGGTAGCACTCAGTTAGACAAACAAACATACCAGCCCACAATCACCACCACGCTCACATAGAGTGTGTGTGTGTATGTGTGTGTGTGTGTGTGTGTGTGTGTGTGTGTCTGTGTGCCTAACCAAATATGCATTCCCGCACCTCAGTATTTGTACAGTATTAATGCATAAGCATGTGTCAATGTTTCTGTGTGTGTGTGCAAAAGTATAAGTGTGTTCAGTCGCAACTATCAGAGCCAAAACTATGTCGCTGCCAGGATGGAAAGAAAAGAGAAAGAGGAGAGGGAAAATAATAGCTGTTCACAGTTTAAGAAAAAAAAATCTTTCCAATAAATTTGCCCCCAATCCTCATCCACCACCCCTTTTTCTTGTTCCGAGCTGCTTTTATAGGTGAAATTAGTCGTCCCCAACCCCCTGACAGCACAATAAAAAAACTCTGCCAGGTACATACACTTATACTAGGCCGTGGAGAGCGGAAAAGAGAAAGAAAACAGAGATGGAGGGAGAAAGTGGGCCACAGGGAGACATAGACACAAGAAGAAAGAATTAAGGAAAAAGACAGAACAGGAATAATAAAAAAAAAAGTGAGAAATAAGCAAATGGGTTGGGGTGGTAATGAAAATGTGAGAGGATAAAATGTAAACTACAAAGAGACAAGTAGAAAAAAAGACAAAAGGAGAGTAAAATTGGCAGAAAAAGGAGAGAGGATGAATGATAGAGCATAGAGGAAAGCTAAAGAAAAGCAATAAGTTGTGAGAAGAGAAATAGCACAGGAATGACTTTTACATCTGTGGCCAAAAATCCCTCTAGACATTTTCACACACAAACACACACATAAATTCATCCTTGACCGTCTTCTGAGAGTTGTTAAACTGAAAACTTTACATCCTGAAATGCACAAAACTTTTCCCCCTTGGAAGGAAAAGGAGGGATGTGGAAAAAAAATTAATTCAGGGGGACTGCTGTCAGCAGCCAGGAAAACAAGATGATGACTTGCCACTAGTGACCTCATTAGGGTCAAGGGTCACACACCCTGAGAAAAAATGCAAGAGAAATAATAGAGAAAGATGGGAGAAGGAGGGTCAATGGGAGAATAATAATTCCTGAATTGTCACTACATACACATGATAGAAACATTCTGCATAGCTTTAATGTGTAAACTGTAAAGATGTGTTTTTATACATTTCACTTTTTTTTCTTTCAATTGGCAAAGATATCAGCTCATGGGAATATTAGTTTCCATCAAGTGGGAACCAGATCTTTTTATCATAGAAATAAGCTGGCACACATCTTGACATACACATCATAATAACTTCTTTACGTAAGTTAACTTGTCCTCATCATGCGTTGTGACGTCAGACTGCTGATTTTTTTGAACCGTTATGAAGCTACCTATAATGGAAAAAGTATGTTCAAGATGATGAGTTGGAGGTTGAAATACTAAACTCTTTTCCAGATTCAGGGCAATATCTTTTAAATCCAGCATGAATAACTGGACCCTACTTGCTCACATTTCTTTTCATTCCACTTAAGATACAAGTTCTGTAAATTCTCAACAGCGCTATGTCTTTGAAAAATGCCTCGTAACACATTCCATAAAGCCTCCTCACTGTGTCATGCATGGAAAAAAAGGAAACATGTTAGACTAGAGTCATATAATAAGTTGTATTTTATCACTTTGGTCTATAAAGTACATCTTGTATCAAATATGTGAAGGAATATGTATCCGTAAAATATGTCAGCACCACAAGTTAAAACAGAAAATGCTGTAACAAAACCTCCTTGTGTCCTTCGCTAATTGTTAAACCAGACAATGTCTTTTAAAGAATAGTGTGCAAATACAACCCAACAGTGTCACACCCCTGCTGTCTCACATCATCATCATGCAGCTCACAGCACAGTGACTACACAGCGCTCTATCTTTTCTGCAGTTAAACAGACAGGGACAAGTGTAATTGTGGCTTGTGGTTTGGCAGAGCATTCAAACGGAAAAGCAGCTTGTCCACATCTCTGTCTGAGTGTCAGCAAGGTCCATTTGTCTTCCTCCAGTGTGTGTGTGTGTGTGTGTGTGTGTGTGTGTGTGTGTGTGTGTGTGTGTGTGTGTTTGAGAATGATTCAGAATGATTCAGAATGCATGTATTTATGTCTGCAAAACGCTGTCTGTGGTAAATGGTAAATCTTGTAGTCGTGAGACAAAGATGGGACACATGGACACACAAACATGCCCCCCCCACGGGTCTGGTATGATGAGAATGCTACGGCGGGTGCCCACTGCTGCAGCAAACGTGAATAAGTCATTTGTATAAAGTATTTTCCCAGCACACACTCACACACACACACCATATGCTGGATGACGTATGACTGTAAACCCTCATCGGGTATCAAAACTAAACACTCTCCTAAGCTTATACTGTACACACAGTCATTGCATGCTCACAGAGGCATATTAACCAAAAACAAACAGACACACACGTCCCTCTGAAACACTTTTATAATAATCTAGTAGTTAGACAAACTTTATCATCTAAGTCAAGTGTGTTAAGTGAAGGAGATGTGTATCCTCTAAATGTTAAATAAACTAAAATTGTGCTCCCAGGTACGACTATATAAAAGATCAAAAGATGAAGTCATAAAAATGGGATTATTTCAGGTGTGTGTGTGTGGTGTGTGTGGTGTGTGTGGGTTGTGTGTGTGGGTGTGTGGGTGTGTGTGTGTGTGTGTGGGTGTGTGTGTGTGTGTGTGTGTGTGTGTGTGGTGTGTGTGTGATGGATGTTGTTTTGAGGTTTCTTATCCAGACTCTTTGAATGAGCGGCAAGAAACAGGAATCTGACTTTTGAAGAAAAGTGTTGTGGTGTGTATGCGAGGCAGTAAACTGAAGCTGTGGGCTGAGTCCACCAGATAGACACGTGTGTGTGTTGTGTGTGTGTGTGTGTGTGTGTGTGTGTGTGTGTGTGTGTGTGTGTGTGTAGCCATTTATGACCTGTTGCCTTTTGGGAAAGTGTTTTTTTCAGAACTGTTTGAAATGTTGGTAACTTTAGTTAACCAAAGTTGGCAGTGGGCAAAATGCTACCTCAGTACACTACACTACACTACACACACACATCCCAACACCCACAGACATACATGTATTTACAATAAAGTACAAAGGTTATCTAGTGAACATAAACAATCACCCTGATGGAAACAAAGATTTTAACACCCACTTTAAATATTTGGACCAGTCTCTCTTGCAGTATTATGTTTCTAGTCACAGTATTTCTTTCACTCACACACACACACACACACACAACAACACAGGTCACAGGACAACGTGCAGGCAGCCAGTCCAGTTCTCAGGAGCCCCACACAGCTTGTGCTACTGTGCTCTGCAGGCTTGTCTGAATGTGAACACTAACCTGCTTAATTGTTAATGCACTAACCTTGTGACTTTTGTATAATTCCTGGTCATATAATAATCAAGTCCTTCTGAAATATCATGTGATTCTACTTTGTAGATAACAAATATACTTATACATCATGATGTACTTGGTTCAGGTGATCCTTCCACAAGGAATAACTAACTTTATGTATACATTTTTAATGTTTTGCCATCTATGTTTCAAGTTTATTGCAGAGAACACTACCTAAATTAGGAAAGACTTCAACACTGAATGAGCTGCAAAATGATTGATTGAGAATAGTTTAAGTGCAAACTTGGACTCCACAGCACTTGTGGTCCAAGGCTGCAGAAGATGTTGGCAAAGTGCCCTGTAGGAGGGCACCTCAGCCTGTCTAGGCCTACAAACAAACCCTTATTAAACCAGATGTGTCAGCCCTATTCAGTGATGGCCTTGTCCTCCTGATAGCCCTGTGATGGTGCATTTCTTGATTTTAAGGAGTGACACATTTTGATGATAAAACATTAAAAACACTAATGCCCCAGTAGAAAGAGTAATTCCACAATTGTAATTTTGCCATAATGGTTGATAAGGAAAACATGAGATGGGAGACAAGATGAAAGCTATGAGTGTCACATGGGGCATGGCTTACTTTATGTTGATTTAATAAGTTTGTCTAAAGCTGGATTTTTTATGGAATGGCAGAGCATGTCTAAATGTCACCCATTCCAAAAGCATTATATTAATCTTTTAGCTACAGACGTGCCCACTGTATGACCACACAGAGTATGGGCGTCTGTGTAGCTCACCTGGAAGAAAAAAAATATATACTGTATGAACTGAGTATATTACTATAGAGATAACCTTTTGTGTGTATGTGTGTGTATGTTCTGTGAGTATTGGTCTGTAATCCCACAGCAGGGTCAGTGTTTACTTTTCCTCTGGAGACAGGAGTTCTATTTCAGGGAGTGGAGCAACAAGACGGGGAAGAGACAGGTGCCAAGGAAGTCAGCACAGAGGTCTATGAATAACAAACCGAAGGAGAAACGGATGATGGCATGTTTACAGTAGAAAGCAGCAGAGAGAGAACAATACAAGGAAAACAATGTTTCACTTTTGACTTTTTAAAGGTTGTGGTTACTCTATCAGTCAAATCACATGAAGATTTGATAAATATCTTTCTTTGCTTTCTCCTTTTGTCTCTCTCTGAGTGTGCAGTCCCATCTCTTTCCAACATTACATTGCTAAAGTAGTTTCTCCCTCTTTTCCCAACCTCCCTTCTTTATGCACAGTAAATCATTCTGTCCTTTTCTCTCTTTACAGCTGCATGTTGAATGCCGGCCCGTCAATTTTTTTTAACACAGCAGTTGATAGAACATTTTCACTTCACTGTCAGAAAACGCACTGACACATACACATTCTTATCACTTCCTCAATCCATTTTGCCAGGATTTTTAAAAAAACGTCAATATTCAAGACAAAAACAAAACATTCTCATTGGGTGATTTGGTCCTGCAAAGTTGAAGGATGAATTACGTTCCAAGGACACACACACAAACACAGCGGTTGACAGAGGTAGCCCGTCAAATGAAAATGCTACTAGTCAATTATACATACTTACATGAAAAGGTTTCGGCTTTGTGTGATGCACATGAAAACAGGGATCATAGAAACACACTTTGTTAAATATGCACACTGTAACAGCCACTCAGACCTGCCAGAAAATCTCACACTATAAAAAATTATCAAATTGTCAAATCGTAGCACATCTAATGTACATTTGCATCTCTGCTACTCTAAAAACAGATTGGAAGTACTGATTGGGGAAATGGTATTTCCGATCATTTCTTTGTCAAACAAATGTATGTTTGTGAACTAATTTCACTAAATTGCTCTCAGGTAACACTGAAGGCACCAGAATGTATGTAATGTGTAATGTAATAATTCACTGCAGAAACAAATCCACACTGCATTAGTGCCTACAAAAGGCATGTATTCTTATATTTAATACACTTCAGACACACAGTGAATACATGCACACCCACCCACAGGCAAATGCAGTGGGAGATAAATCAGTTGGTGAGCAGGGCTACAGAGATCCATATTATGTGGTTACTTAGTTTCAGCACATTAATAAAACCTGTCCCGGTCACCAGTCAGAGGAGAGGAGAAACAGCTGTGTCTGCAGAAGGTCAGGAGGAGGAGGAAAACGACTCCCCATGGGTATAAGTGTGTGTGTGTATGCTAACTTTATTGTTACTGAGCTTTTACATGATATATTTCCCTTATGCCTAATTCTGAATAATGACTACAAAAAACACAAAGTCACAGCACAAAGAACACATTCAGCAGCCCCAACGGCTACCTAATTAGTTTGCCCATGCACCCTACTTAGTTGACCTCGGTGATGATATGCTCCGATATGGATCAGATATGTTCTTTTTCATCTGTTTAAACCTTGCCGTTGTGACATTTCCATAATCACAGGAAGCTGCCTTCAGCTGGCGGTGCAGATGTTCGATGGATGGGAGATGAATTTATTTTGCTATTTAACTTCTGTGAGCCAAATTCTCACCCACGCAGCCACATAGAGCAATGGGGACAATTTCTTCGAGGCAAGCATGTCTGTCCGCTTTCCAACTGGACCGCTACCACCTGCTCATCCGATTTCTGGGAAAAACTCATCAGCTGCCCTAGGGGAGAGGGGAGTCTGCTGTTACAGACGAGCAGGGTTACAAGGGTTAACTTTCCAACAAGAGGCCGATTTACAGCCACGGACAGGAACCATCTATCAGCACTCTGTTGCCTGTCACCAAACAGGCCAGATCGAGCTGCCTTGGGCCAAAGTCACCGCTCAATAAAGTGCCTTATAGAATTAAAAGTGAATAGACGATACACTTCCTTGTGCATGGTAGTATCCTGCCAATGATGCTCATTTCATTATGTTGAAATTAATATAGACATTTTTATGTGAGATATTCTCCATGAAGACAAGCCATTTTGGGAGATTTTTTTCATTAGCCTGTGGTTAAAAAAAAAAAAAGACAAAGACTGAGTGTTAAGACATCAAGATGTTCCTTAAAAGGGCCTCTATCTGAGACCAAACATAAATGTGCTTTTATAACACGTAAGTGGTGTACAACCCCAAGCAAGCGAGCAAATAAAATAAAAACAAGTAGTCCAGATGAATTTTATTATCCAGTATTTATTCACACTATTAGTTACTATCCACTGACCGTTGTTGAGAGAGAGAATGACAGAGTGAGAGACAAGCAAAAACACAATCAGAGCAAGTACTTAACAGGAAGGCTTTTTGTGGTAATTCTTTGGTATCACAAAAGAGGATAAGGCCTTAATATGATGTTTGATGGTAATCAGTGTTGTAATGTGACAAAGTACAAATACTCTGTTACTGTACTAAGTAGTAATTTTCACAAACTGTACTTTACTTCATTAAATATATTCCTGGAAACATTTACTTTTGCTCCACTACATTTCCTAAATAAAGTGTATACTTTTCCGCAGGTACATTTCCCATGAGCATCTTCGCACCCTAACCCTCCATTCCAGTTGGGGATGTAATACCTGTTTGATGCCAGGCACCAAACCATAGGCCAAAACTAAAGAAGAAGAGGAGGAATCAGAATAACCGATAGCGTCATGGAAGCACCTGCTGCAGGTTCTGCCGGCAACGTAACAGACAGTGGTGAATTAAACACCTGTGGCCGTATTTGCAAGAAATGTTTTCATACGTTTCTGGTTTTCTCTTGGTTAATGTCAGACTTTGAATTAGATGTTTAAGGTGTCGGGAACCCTGAACATTATGCTTTAATATGAGGAAGCCAAGACTTTATTTACTTTTACTTCTAATAAGGCCACCTTCTTCGGGCACCAGATGCCCACGCCTCCATTGCCCCGTGCCAAGTCTGGGCTCAGGTCACCGACCGCTCGCACCATTGTGCAGCCCAAGGGATTGCGGCACAGAACAACATCTACGCCGAGGGCACTTCCCCCGGAGCTGGCAACAGAGATCGGCAAAGCAATGACCACCAATCTGACCCTCACAACGGCTTCCACGGTGGCAATGTCCAGAATCATGGTGTGGCATAAAATAATAGACTTAAGTAGAGACAGTGATCAAACGAGAAAACTTTTTTTAAAAGCATCTTACAAGTTGAAAAACCAGGCTTACTTTGGTAGAGTAGGGCATCCATTTCTTGGTCCTAACCTTTAAGGTCATGTAATTGCTTTTACATTTGTAAAATAGAAATTACGGGAAATTGAAAAAAATCAATTGTGAGAAAGCTTTGTGCCTGCATGAACAAAAATAGAGCCCCATAATGGCGTGTAGAAGAATGTCTTACTTGGAGTTTACAATTAGGACTGGAAGCTGCAAAACTACAATTTGAAAGAGAAGAGAAGAGAAGCAGATGACTGACCCGTGATTACCTGTTCACTGACTGCTTTTAAAAGGCAGGGTGAGGGTGGCAGTGAGAGAGTTCTGAGATGGAGTGAAAGAGTAATGTTAAAGAAAGTGTGTGCAGATACTCTACAGCAGGGTAATGTGAGCCTGCAGTCCCAGAGGGGACAGATCACCTGCAGAGATCCCCCCACACACACTCTCTTTACTATCAAACTATCCCAACCCCCCATAATGACATAAGCACCTACTCCCACATATGCTGCCCCCCCCCCCCCAACACACACACACACACACACACACACACAGAAGCTTAAAAATACCAAATTCATGGAAATGAAACCACACATCTTCAGAAACACATTTCATGCATTAAGAATATTTGCACACTTACACCATTCCAAGGAGTTGGCAGGCCTATTAATACCACACTTCAAGGACTAAGGGATTGGGCATCGAGCCATAAGATGCTATCTGGTGACTGATTCACACTTGTGTCTCTCTTTCTGTCCTCGGGGTAGTGCCTTTCACTCTGCCTGCCAAGCTGAAAGGTTAGACTGGTTACATTCCCACAGTAAGACCAAGGTGGTCTCAAACTTACAATATGTAATATTCTGCTGCTAGGGGTCTCAATAGTGGTCTCTCAATCAAAACACTGACCCTGGATTTCCACCAACTGCGGAACGACTATGGATCAGCTCCGCTGCGTGTCGGTTCCGTTCTCCGCTGTCCATCAATACCCACCAGGTCCGCATTTGTTGCAAAACGGCTGCGGCCATGACTAACAGCTGTAGGCAGACCTCGCAAATTCATGTAGAATAGAACCACAACAACAGCTTGTTTCCATCCAGAGGAGCAGAGGGGAAACAACTCTGTGCTGTGTTTTCAAGGTGTAGTGCAGGGAAATATGATCTGCCATGAGCACGGCCTATTTTAGTTTAACAATTAACCAGATGTTTTATTTTGTTGTGCTGAATTGTTGCGGAGCTGTGCCAGAGTTGGAACGCAACCGTTCCGCAGTCAGTGGAAATACACATATTGTATCTGTTCACGGACAAGTTCAAAGTTATGTTCACATTACGTTTAGTACCGTTTATTAATGTCATGTCACTAATGAAATAGCTGCAGTGTTTTCCACTAATTTATTTAGTTAGTTAGATTCTATTTGTGGTGGTATCTGACTGGTTTGCGAGCAAGCAAGCGAACATTGGCAAGATAAAACCACAACTTCACAGTATGTTAATACATTTTTTTAGGTGGCTAAAATACGTTTAGCGGTTGCCCCCATCCACAGTAGTAAATTACTTAGCTTCCATGCCGGGACTTCTGCTTGCTTCTCCAAACTGGGGGAGTGCCGACCGCCATCTAGTGTAGGTAATACACTAACTATGGTACCTCTTAAAACCTGAACTATCCCTTTAAGCCAAAGTTAAAAAGGAGAATCTTCTTTACGTGACTAAAGAAACTTCCCATGCAATTTAGTTTTTTATTATTTCATTAAACAAATGAGTCAAACTAAATTAAATGTGATATTAAATAGTCATAGCACTGCCAAAAATAGAAAAGTTAGTTCAAAAATTCACATTGATTTGATGTGCCCTGGCTGGCCAGGTTTGATCCATGGCCAGCCAGGGCACATGCCCTTCCAAAGGCAGGGCTCTTAAGCATTAAACCATCAACATGTTAGCAAGGGTGGGTAATTTGGGAAGGAAAACCACACCATTGAGTCCTTTTTGTTGGCATCAACATGATAAAAGAGTCACATGAATGCTGTGTTGGAGGAAACTGTGTGGCATAGATAATTAGAAAGCCCTGACTATTTTTTATTTTTTGCTTAGCCTACAGCAGTGGAAATCAGCTTTAGTGGACTGCATAACAAAGTCTCACAGAGATATCACGCTGCGTGTCCTGTTACATTTTACAATCTAGTTTAATAATCTGAAAACGTCAGCCCTCTATGCTCTAACAAAAGCCTCTTTTACAGAGGTTCCGCAATACTGCCGAAAAGAACATCCGCCATTACGCCGGCTTTTGCTTTTTTACGTCAATTTGGCTCTGTGACTGCCTCCACTGCTAGCTTAGGCTGCTTTCACACTAACTCAGACGTTGCAGCAATTAGCACATGATTGTACGGTTGTATTTAAGTGTCATAAAAATGGCCCATTTGTTTTTCGATTGTGTTTCCCACTTAATGTTTTTTCTGATTGGCCACCGCAGCATGATCAGGTTGTGTTTCTTCAAAAGTTGAAGACATTTTTTGCCACAGGATGCTATGTTTTTTTTCCCGGCATCCCCTGCGGTCCCCACCGCTGCAGCCTACAGCACACTACCCATATTTAAATAGATGTGAGGACTGTCGTTTGCGCTGCAACGACTGACTTGATGTAAATGCAGCCTTAACGGTAGCCAAGCTCAGCCCTCCTATGTAAATCTGCTCAATTGTCATTATTTACGAGGGTCTGGTAGGACCAGGCTACCTTAACTAACGTTATAACTGTCCCCCGATTCTGTGTATGTACCTTTTATACAGAACAGAAGAGGCAGAATAACGGCGCAACATTCCCGCCTTGTTTAAAAGGGCCTCTTAGATAGATCCATAAAAATGTATAGAACAGTTTTAAAATACTGTATACATTTACATGTTGTCATTGTAATTGGTTCAATTGCTGCCATCACTGGCATGCACAGCTGACATTCCTAAACCCTCCTGATTTTCCCACTTCCTGATTTTCCCACTTCCCACACCATGTTTTTAATACAGTTTGATTAAATGTTTACTGTGCCCAGTGCCCACCTCTGCAGCCTGCAGCCACTGTGTTGTGTACAGTCACCATTAATTAACCAATCACCACACTGTACATGATTATGTATTGCTTGCACTAACTTGAATATCGGCAGCCGGATTTCTTCTTGCAACTGATTGGTCAGAAAAAGAGTGGTGCATAAAAGTAGAATGGCCAGAAAATAAACTCCTTGTGGATTCATAACCAGCTTATATCAGCTTTGTTCATATCTTTTAAGACATGTACACATCTGACTTGTAACTTTAGATGTACCATAAATATAGAAACCAGCAGTCGCTTCTTCCTTTGCTTACTTTGCCTACCTCAGGCCTACTTAGTTAAACGTCAATTTTAATGGCCTGTTTGATTATTAACTCAGTGGTTTTATGGCTTAAAAGGGTAACTATGGTCATTATCCACTCAGTGTGATGGTCATTAGTCTGTCAATTCCAACACGTTGTCTGCTCACCCCAGCTATTCACACTCTACTGTGAAAGTAAACAGAGGTGACGGAGTGTGCTGGTGGATCGGGCTTATAATGTGCTGCTGCAGATCCTTACCTCACCCTCGTTTATTTCTCTGCTTGCATGACTCTTCTTCTCTGTATCTACTGTTAAAATGAACTGCCTCAATTAATTGACTTGCTCAAGTGTGTAAAAGTAGATAAAGTATCACTGGTAATTTGTTTTTTTGGTTGTATTGTATTTCATGTTCCCACACACGCATCACACACACGCATCACACACACGCATCACACACACACACACACACACACACACACACAGCCACGCCCCTGATAACCATCAGCTTGAGGGCACTCTATTGTTTCAGCTCAGTGCTAATTACTTCAGGTCTTGACCCCAGGTTCAGTCAAAGAGTAGCAGAGGGGGGTGGAGTGTGTGTGTGTGCGCAGAGAAAAGAGTGTGTGTGCTGGGGGTCGGGGGTGGAGAGGTCATTGCTGCTGCCAATCAATTGTCACACCGGATTCCCCTAATCATCACAGTATAATCCAGGAGGGAAAACGCACCAGCACAAGACCAGCCAACCAGACTGCTGCTGATGTTTTCATGTTTTAAGCCCTCTTGTGATGGGAGTCTCTTATCTACAGCAACTCCCTAGAAATACCTGACACAAACATACCAGGTGAAGAAATAAGAGCTAAGGATTAGTACTGATGGACAAAATAATGTGTTTCTCTGCAAGCCTGCTCATTTTTCTTGTTTGCCTACAAATCCTTTTGTTTTGGTTCCTCGTGTTTCTCTACATTGTGCAGAAGATAAATTGGTTTGAGATTTTAAAATGGCACATATTTGGGGCCCAGCTGCACTTCCTCATTTTGTTTGTGTGCAAGAATGTGTGTGTGTGTTTCTGAGTCAAGTGTGTCAATACCAAATTAGCTCGACCAAATTCAGCTGTTTTGAGGGTTAACACTCGAAACGTAACTAAATAATGCTGTTGTTAACGTCGTACCTAAAATAAAATTAAGCATCACTTACGTCTCTGTTGGTTGAATTGTATTTAAATCTTGTTCTATTTAAACTCTGGGCAAAGTGACATTTGAATACGGTTTCAGGTATGTGTGGTATTTGAAAAGGTCTGTGGAGCTCTTAAGTTGAGTTTAATTACAAAAGACAGACGCTTTAACAGCCTCAGAATTGTACACAGTACTTGGTAGAACACACAAATCAAAGACTTCTGAAGCTTTCCTCTTTCTGAAATATTTGCAACAAATCCAAACACTTTTTCTACCCAAGTCAACTTTTAAAACACTGAAAAGCCAAAACAACATGCTTCACTGCTAGTTTCATGCTGTGAAAGAGAAGTCTTCTCCCAGGGTGCCATGAGCAAACAAAACCTGTCCAGTATGTGCATTCATTGCAATGCAAAACAGATCTCCAATGCTTCAGCATCACTTAAGGCCCTACTTTAAATTACAATGTCATGAGCACTTAGAGCTGATGGGCCTTTAAAGAGCAAGAGTGGAACCTGTGGTGAAGTTCCAGACAGGCTTAAAAGACCTTAAGGAACTTTAAATATAAAATAAAAACACACTCAACTGAAAAATCCACTTTTCAGATGCTTATATTGTAACAAAAAAATTCGGCCAATAAAAACACAAGTAAGCCACATCAGCCAGTTTAAATACAGGTACTGGATATGGTCAGAATTAGTTGGGGAACGCTTGCTGATTTTCTTTGCAGGAGAAGAGGAGGGAACACAGTGAGGAAAGAACAAAAAAGGTAGAAAAAACGAAATGAAACAAGAAGACAGAAGAAGAGAAAATTGTGAAGAAGGGGAGAGGGGAGGAGATGCTCGCTCTTCTATTTTTCTCTTAGATTCCGCCCTCTTGGTCAGGGGTTGGCTAAGGAAACCAAACACCAGCGCACAGATTGGTCGGCTCCACTCTCTCCTCACAGACACAATAAAGTTTGGAGCTGGATCTTGCAGGCAGTCGGCGCAAAAGCAGACCTCTGTATTGCAGCGCTGCTCCACACGGAGTTATTGACGGGAAACAACGCAAGCACTGCGGGATTTATCCTAATGTAGTTTTTTTTAAAGGCAGACCTTTTTAAAATTAAAAAAAAAACTTTTGATTACGCACAGATCTTGCAATTCTTTACGGCAGCTTTCTGGATATTTTACTCTACTGAATGGCTCTGAGTTGGATACTATAGCATCCAAAAACGCACGGAGTACACGCGCTCCAATCCTGCTGGACTATACCCGCTGCGGGTTCCGGGGCGACCCAATCTAACTTTGTGTTTGAGGAGGATATCAACTGTGCCAATATTTACAGAAGGCAGCCGCACAGTGTCGCGGTGACCATGCCCGGGATGATGGTGTCGTTCAGCTGGGCAGCACTGCTCGTCTTGTCCGGGCTGATCGGTCCGCTCTGCGTGGTGCAGGCTTTTGGCGATGAGGTGGAGGAAATGACCTGCGACCCGATCCGAATCAGCATGTGCCAGGGTCTCGGTTACAACGTCACCAAGATGCCCAATCTGGTCGGCAATGTGCTGCAGTCGGACGCCGAACTGCAGCTGACCACGTTCACACCGCTTATACAGTACGGCTGCTCCAGTCAACTTAAGGTAGGCTACTGGGATAATGTGAGAAATCTATACTGGTATTAGAATAGAATAGACAGCATGTTATAAAAAGCACACACTGAGGCTGGTGCACAAATTTAGGAACACTGATCCTTGACTTAAAAAAGGCATGGCTGAGTCGACATAGTCTGGTGTGTGTGTGTGTGTGTGTGTGTGTGTGTGTGTGTGTGTGTGTGTGTGTGTGTGTGTGTGTGTGTGTGTGAGAAGGGAGAGGGGAACAGAGTGTGGTCCAAGAGCACATGACAGGGAGCAACCATCGGGGAGCAACCAGCAATAGTGAACTGTTCAGACTGATGGTGCCAGTAATAAGTGGCATAATAAAGGTTGGCCCACAGAGTAAAAATAAGTGTAAGGGTCCCTGCTTTCCTTTCTGTTGTGCCAGGCTGTCATGCTAATTTCAATGAAAATGCCCCCTCTGTCTGTTGACATTCTGAGTTCATGCCCCACACAGCAACAGCTGAGTCTTCAGTGCTATATACTGTACTCTCTCCTTGTCAACAATGGTGTCCTCAGTGTCCTAAGACAAATGCTGCTTGTTTGCCTCATGCACTGTGTAAGAAAAAATTAGACTGGTCCTCTTACTCATCTTTAAGATTTTACTTTAGACTACAATTGTAAGACTAGACACAGCAGAAATTAAAAATTGCAGATGAATGGAGTTCACTTTTTCTGACATTACATCTCTGACATCTCTTTATTTGGAGATGCCATTTCTCACACATGTACACACACACATACAGTATATGAACATACAGTACCTAGACATCTGAATACATAGATATGAAAACAAACTGTTTCCCAGATGCTCCTTTGTGTTATTATTTTTAAAAGTGTCCACTATCCTGTCGGAATATGTGTGTAGTTTCTACCTACTAATTGTATTATCTTTTTGAGTGATTTGTTTTGTGTACAGGTGTTTAGGGTAACAATATGTTGACATGGCAAATTAATAAGTGCTTAAGAGATATTTCCGTGCATGTGTGAGAAAGCCAGACAGAACAAAGAGCAACTGCACCTTAAAACCAAACTGTCCTCTTCCAACTGAAAATTGTTCTGTAAAATTAG
>NC_045735.1:14531988-14552065 GCF_008692095.1 Etheostoma spectabile | reverse complement strand
CCCCCCCCCCTCAACACACACAGGCACGCTAAAGAGAGAGGAAAGAGGAAACCGTATATCCTAGCATTTGCTCTAATGGGAGGCTTCCTGTCAAGTAACCGGAGCAGTTTTTAGCAGCGAAGTGACAGCCCTCAGGTTACCAACGGTCGGGGGGAAACACCCAGAATGTGTTCTATTACTGTCGTTGGTATAATTTACTGTGAGAAATATCCAGAATGGTATTGTATCTAGTTTAATATTTTCTGTTTTTATACACTTTTTTTATTGAATCATGTACAATCACACAAAAGAAAACCTCCATTAACACATTGGGCATCTTTGTTATATTGTTTAAATTGTATTTAATCAAACAAAATTACTCAGGACAACTCTAATACGCGTGGTTCAGTATGAGAAAAAAGATTCTCCATTTGCAGTGAGAAACTTATTACCGTCTTCAGATCAGCCGATCTGTTCTATCTGCAGATATAAAGCTGCTACACAACCCAGATACTGATCAGAGAACAGTAACAAATTCAGTTTAAAGGTTGTTCTCTCAGACTCAGAACAGATTTTGACATCACATACTTTAGTTACACAGTGAGGGGTCATTCTATTATGGTTTAGACTCATAATGTGAATGTAGAAACATGATTAGCCTGTCTAATTGTTTAATTTTTATACAAATTATTCATCATTATAATTTTTATTGCATAAGATTTACGTGGTGTATAATATTTCTATGTGTATTTATTTCCCAATCCTTCTTGGATTTAATTTGGGCTTGGTAAAAGTGCTGATTTCAAGCTTGGATTTCATTATTACTGAATCAAGGCTGCAAGCCCACAACATATTGTTATCATTATAGACTGTTCAATATTTTGGTATTTCTGAAATGAAAACTGGTCCATCCATCAACCCATCCACTCTAACAAGTATTTAAGTCAGCTATCACCCCATCCAAAATCTTGAAATGTGTTTGATTCCTTTACCTGAAGGGAAACCGCTGTTTATTTTCATATCACGAGCCTGCTGCTTTTTCACACTTCAGCCTCAAACACAATTTACTGTGAAGTATGGCTGCACAATATGAGGAAAATATGCAATACCTTTTTTGAATATTGTAATAACAATATTACTTGCGATAAATAAGCAGATATTAAAGTGTACTCAGTTCTGCCTTTTTGCTGCTTTTTGGATTCTGCTAAAATACACATAATAATTGTTAAATGAAAGGAAAGAATTTCCAAAATTGTATTGATCAAATTGCACATTGAATAGAATATAAAAGGCTACACTAAAAAAAGTGACAGTTCACTAAAACTAGCACTTCACTAAAAAAGAAAAAGGCTGTTCCATTTTAGATGCAGTTTCTGATAATGTCTTTACAAACACAAAAAAAAAATCAGTCTTTCATATTTAGCAGCCTTTTATCCATCCATCCAAAAAACTAAATATTGTGCATCCCTACTGTAAAGGCACGAAATCACCTAAAATTGCAACCTTTTATAACCCCATGAGTACTTATCCTTCACATCTTTGCCCCCTCAAAGAGTCAGATGTGACTTCAGACTGTTCACTATCTTTATAACCCTGACTTTGATATCTATTTCAAAACCACTGCCATGGGACAGAGAAAACTGAGCCTTGGATTAGGGGGGGATTATAGAGCATTACATGGTACATGCCATCAGTGTTGTCAAGTCCACAGATTGTTTTTAAAGACGTAGAGTTGTGTGTGCAACCTTGGAGCAGGTTAATGTTGGCCATGGAGTCTTGACCCAAGTCGTGGAGACCCAACATTAGAAGGGTTGATGCAATATACTGAAAGTAAAGGCAGAGAAAGCAGCAGGATGGTGAGTAGTATATGCAAGTAGATGGAGGCTCCACATGTGGGAGTAGAAAATGTAATCCTGTTGTAATATATAAAAAGATTGGCCCACAGGGTACTAACTTTCCACTTCTTTAGATGATTTACCTTCTGCCTCACAGTTTGCACTGAAATATGACCCAATAATGGATTACTGTTGCATTTTTACTGCACTTTCACCTGAATTGTTTGTTTTGGTATATAGTCATTTTTCACTCTTGCATCACTCCTAAATTGTTTTTTTTTCTCTCCATAAAAAAATAGAATAGCTCTTATATGAATATATACACACAAAATATCTGTAGTATCATCAGTCTAAGATCATTTAATAACTTCTGCTCTGCAGTTGCTCTTTTACTGTATGCTATTAAATCTTATTAAAGAATACATACTTGGCACAATGTTGTACAATCTACTGAGAGCAAAATGTTCAACTTGTTATCTTTTATCTCCATTTTTCACCAGTTTTTCCTGTGCTCAGTCTACGTGCCAATGTGCACAGACAAGGTTCCCATCCCTATTGGGCCGTGTGGTAGCATGTGTTTGTCAGTCAAGAGAAAATGCCTCCCGGTGCTCCACGAGTTTGGCTTCATATGGCCTGAGGTGAGTCACATCATCACGCCCATGTATATAAATTTAGGATGTGGTTAAGTGAATTCGAAAAATTATATATTCAAAACATCGTTTAGGAAAAAATCTTATGTAAATGAGCACAACATATTAACAGAATGTATTACAGCCATAATCAGCTACCAAAATGCCATTTCCCATCATGTCTCTTCTCCAGGTGCTCAACTGCAGCCTCTTCCCACCCCAAAACGACCACAACCACATGTGCATGGAGGGCCCGGGGGACGAGGACCTGCCCTATCAGCCTGTCCGCCATCCTCCCCACCAGGAGGAGTGTCAGGCCCTGGGATCTGAACCTGACCAGTATACTTGGTTAAAACAGACCGAAAGCTGTACTCTCCAGTGTGGCTACGACAGTGGGCTCTACCGACGAGGGGCCAAAGTCTTCACAGACGCGTGGATGGCGGTGTGGGCCGTGCTGTGCTTCCTGTCGACCACTCTGACAGTCTTGACCTTTCTGTTGGATTCACAGCGTTTCTCTTACCCTGAGAGGCCCATCATCTTCCTATCTATGTGCTGTAATCTGTACAGCGTTGCCTACCTGGTAAGCGGGAGATTCAGTAATACACTGTTCCCACTGAAGTGCTTTTGTTTTGGGAGAATAAAAGGAAAAAACATAAAAAAAACAGTAAAATAAAATCAGTAAATAGTTTAAAGTAGAATATTTTGAGAATATTATGTTTTATTTGAATACTGAAATGGAGAAGTCACAGTTTCAGTTTGGTTTAATGAGAATTACATTATCTGACTTAGATTTATCATTATTAAAAAACAACAACAAAAATTTCCTTTCCCCTGCCACTTCCTGTCCTTTCCTGCAGGTACGCTTAACTCTGGGCAGGGAGCGTGTTTCCTGTGACATAGATGCCACCGCAGTACCAATTCTAGTACAAGAAGGGTTAAAGAGCACCGGCTGTGCAATAGTCTTCCTCCTGCTCTACTTCTTTGGCATGGCTTCCTCACTCTGGTTCGTACAAACAAACGCAGGAGCACACTTTTTTTAATCATATCAATGTTTCATCTCTTTGTCCCATTGTCATCAGCCGTGAATGGACTTTGGGGGAACAATTGGAACACGAGACATGCATCCTGTTTTCTTTAAAGTCTACCTATCCTGTCTTATAGCCTCTGTACTAGATAGATTCATTTCCACATACAAAAGCAGCTTTTGTAAACATGCCACTTTTTGAGTGCATGCTGCACTTCAGTTGCAGTGAAAGCACATTGCTGTCACAGCTCTTTTCTTCCTTTTCACTTTGCCCTAATTTGCCGATGTTTTCCTGTTAGACTTCACTCTTTGCTTTTGGAAGAGCAGCAGACTGAAAAGCCCAAGGACTTCCCTCTCTCCAAAAACATGATCTTAACCCTCTGTTATGTAACTCATTACTATCTCATGATGAGCTAATTACAACGGAGGGATTCTTGTGGAAAAGTTACATAGAGGGCAAACTTAAGTTTCGAGCAACTCTAGCAGTAAACAGCAGCTCGATGGTGCCTCAGCCTCGTTTTCAGGAAACATGTGATTGCTATTCACTACAAAAAAATGAACGCCAGATCAGAAAGACAATCTGATAACTTAATAAATGAGCAGTGTTTTGCTTCTTCTCTCACTCTTCTTGCTTTCTCTCTTTCAGGTGGGTGATCCTGACCCTCACTTGGTTCTTAGCTGCTGGACTGAAGTGGGGCCATGAGGCTATTGAAATGCACAGCTCTTACTTTCACATAGCAGCCTGGGCCATCCCGGCCGTTAAAACTATCGTCATCCTCATTATGCGACTGGTCGATGCAGACGACCTAACTGGACTCTGCTATGTTGGCAACCAGCAGCAGGAGGCACTCACAGGATTTGTGGTAGCACCACTGGCCACATACCTCCTAATAGGTAATCCCTTACAACATGATAGTATTCAGTTGATCGATGAATGGGATTTTCTCTTTCTCGTTAAACTGCTTGTGCTTATATTTTATATATTCAGACGCAGGGTTGGGCATCGTTTTGATTTTAACCAATTTTCTCAAGATTCTCAATTCCAATTTTTGAAGGGGTGGAGATGAAACGGGTCACATGCTTATTTCACAGATAAGAGGAAAATGTTATTTTGATTCATTGGTGATTTACAGTTTTAGTTTTAACCAACTTAAAATAAAGCCACACGTGAACAACGCTTAATGTGCCTAATGGCTGCAACACAACAAGTGGCTGGAAGTATGGGGGCAACTATGATGACCCAAACTGTAAATATAAAATTTGGAACTGCTGATTGGATTCAAAACTAAATTTTCCAAATGATTCCACACAAAAAAATGTAATTTTTGAAACGATTCCAAGTTGGAACGGTTTCTCGATGCCCAATCCTACTAAGATGCCACATTCATTCATTGACATGTATAATCCTCATTGCTTTTTGCAACAGTCATTATTTCTTCCCTATCTGATGGTCTTTATATGACTATTGTTTCCCTTTCTGAAACTCAGGCACTCTGTTTATCTGTGCTGGCCTAGTGGCTCTTTTCAAGATTCGCTCCAATCTGCAGAAGGACGGTGCCAAAACAGACAAGCTGGAGCGTTTAATGGTGAAAATCGGAGTGTTTTCTGTTCTCTACACTGTCCCGGCTTCCACCGTCATTGGCTGTTACCTTTACCAGCTCTCTCATTGGGGGGAGTTCAGGGCCAGCACCCGGGACTCATACGTGGCATCAGAGATGCTTCGGATCTTCATGTCACTGCTCGTAGGCATCACATCAGGCATGTGGATCTGGTCAGCAAAAACCCTCCACACCTGGCAGCGCTGCTCTGCCCGCCTGCTCAGGGATAGCAGGGCGAGCCGAGGGGGCAAGAGGGCACCGGGCGAAGGCTGGATCAAACCAGGGAAAGGTAACGAGACGGTTGTGTGAAAAGGAGAGAAAACAGACAGGAATGGACTTTCACCTGCTTCTCTGTCACTTACAAAAACTCACTCTGCCAAAGGAAAAATGGAGAGGACCAAGAAAAGCGACGAGAGGGACTAGCAGTAGTTTCTCAAGGAAGCCACTGGATGTAATGGCATCGTAGAAGCTCGCTGAGAATCTGCAAGCATGCCTCATCCCCTCCAACTGCCTCACAGAGGCTAAGGAGGAGAAAAGTGGAGAATTTTGGTCGTACATAAGTAGCAACAGTAGTCTCTCTTCCACTGTTTGACTTCCTTTGCCCAGAGAGATAGAGAAAGCGAAAAAGAGATGGAAAAGGAGCATTGATATGCAGACCTGACACACCAATAAGCTGTGTAGCACCACGTCTACCTCTCTGCCTCTCTTTTTTTAATAGTCCTTGGCAGAAGAGACTGGACCTGCTGGATCCAGCAACCCTCATAACGTTGAGGGTCTTTTAAAATTTTGAATTTTACACTGGAGAGTCCTGGTGCAGACAACATACAGATGTAGGTTGACGTTTCCCTAAAAGCATCTGACAACTTGAGTCCCTGTGGGTTTTTTACGTCCATGCGGGAAAATAATAATGAAAATTCTAGAACAAAAATAATTAAAATCTGATTGAAAAACATAAAATATGGCCTTAAATCTGTGATGTTTATATTTGAACAACAATATTATGCATTTTTGTAAATTATTGCCCTTAGTACATTATAAAAGAGCAGGTGATTTTATTTCTCAGATTGTTTTGGGAAACCAGCTTTAAGCTGTAATAATGCACTATAATTCTATACAATATGAAGTGTCTGTGCATTAACAGGGACGGCAGTGAAAAAATCCTTACACATATTAATATGCAGAGAACCTTGAACAGTCAAATCATTGTGAACACTGCAGAATAAATAACTTGAAATATTGTGAAGGCAAGAGCTGACAGAGAAAAACAATGAGAGATTTTTCTTATGAAAACATCGGACCCGAGGCATGTTGAAGAATTAGAGGTTATTAGACAATCACTTGCCATAAGACACACTATGCAATAAAGAACTGTCACAGACTAATGCATGTGCACATGTATGCAGCAGGAATACACACATAGGAATCATTTTCCACGAATCTCATCCACCAGCAGTTATGATCACTAAATATGTATTTCTGTCACTTTTTAAATCCTTTAAGTTCAATAAGGCCGTCACAGAAGCACAATGAAAGTGGCACTATTAATTAACATGTCTGTTCTGCCTGCATATCTGTCTGTGTGTCTGATGCTCTCATAGGCCCACTGCCTGGCTGTTTCTCTTCTAAACTGCATCACGGCTCATTTCCCTGACAATCAAGTCGTCCCTGAAAAAGATTATTGTACACTACATTTCAAAATTTCATGGATGAGAGAGACAAGATTTCAATTCATTGTTTCTAGCGATGCATTTTCTTGATAATCGGCATCTTACATCATTTTTATCTTGCAGTTCCTCTCAATAACTGCTTATAGAATGTGCTATAAGCTCTACTTACAGTAAGTTATTCTGGGTCTTACTGCTGCACTCACCAAATTTTGCAACTGCTCCTGTGCAAACGTATATTTGCCTGACAATCTATCTAGCAAAGCTCTTGCGTTTCAGTAAGTGTTTGAATGTATAATATGGGGGGGGGGTTGTGTCTCACATTATGCCTTGTACATTTTAGTAGAGTCAAAAACATTTGATTCTGGGCTGTGTAAATGTAAAAAGGCTTGAATGGTTTGGAGCTTTGCTCCCCTGTGTGCCATTTGAAACCAGATAGTGCCTCACACAGCCTGTCACAGGAATTTTTTACCATGATGTTTGGAATGGCACAGAAAATAACTTTACAGTGTGGGCTGCCTTTTTCTAAAATATGCTAAATGTTAGAGGAGCCTTAGTGCATTCAAAGATCCTTTGGTGGTTTTTGGTTAAACCTAGAACCCTGAAAACCAGTGTTCCTCAAACCAGCATACCAGGGCACGCTTATTACATTTCCAAAGTCAAACAAACATTACATTAAGTTAAAGTGAATTAAATTAACCTCAGACTACCTCCCTCTCTGAGCTAATGCAGTTTTCCTCTGAAACGCTTACGCGGTCCACTCTGGTAAGACCACGTCAAGCGTCATGTAACCTTTCCAAACAATTACTGAACAGTTGTGCCTTATAACATGGTCAGTGTGTGCCACAGCCTAATGAATATTGAGAACCACTGGTAATACGGATTTGTAAATGCTTTTTGAGAATCCCAGATATGCATCAATGTTGGAGGTCAGTTACCTACACTGATTGCAGCCTTTAAGGTTCAGACTGTTCCTTTTTGTAGAAAACTCATTGTCTTGATGATGTCAATGTATTGTAAAGAAATTCCTAATTTATCCTTGTATAAAAGTGAAAAAAATGTAAAACTTGTTTGTTATTTAAAAAACACTTTTGTATCAGAAGATGATGAATAAAAACTTTTTGGATTCCAATATGCAGATGCAATTTTATGTGTTTTTGTCATAGACTGTAAAAATCTTCAATGGACATAGTGTCATGGTCAGCATTATTGTATATGTTAAAATAAATTGGAACATAATTTAATAAATTGACATCCTGCAGTAATGTAGAAGACTTGAAAGTAGCGACTGAGACCATATTGATTAAGAAAATGTTTACTGAGGTAATAAATCATGTGAGAAATAGGGTCATTTCCCTATAGACTTCTATGTAATTGGACTTCTTTTTGGAGGCAGTAGAGTAACCCCCTGCTGGAAATGAGATAGAATGCAGCTTAAGACACTTCGCTTTTCACACTAAATAGAAGTAACATCCAGAGTCACAAACTCAGAGAAGGCATCAAAAATTAGAAGTAAATAAGTAATCCTACTGCAGTGTGGTGTCATGTTCTAAAAGCCACTAGTGGTTATGAGTGAGTGAATAAGTTCTGTTCTGGGTCCATGTTGCATCTGAAATTGTATTATTATATTATGAAAATTGTGAATACTTTGACATTGCAATATGATTCACGGTATTGTAGGAAATTATCAATTTTGTATCATTAATCTCATTTTTATTGATAAACACTAAAATAAAATTGATACGTTTTGTAGGCTGGGACGTCTCGGCAGCAACACAATACTTAATTCAGAATTTGACAAATATTTAACCTTCAACAAATATTGCACCCAACCTGCAATGTGTATATTGCACTACTCCATATTGCGATTTCGATACATTTGCAATTAATAGTGCAGCACAGTTGTATTAACTTAATGGGTTGAACAATGCTGCCACCTCTTGTCTGATGACACAAATTAAGTGTGTTTAATCAAGCACTAACCAACTTTACACATCAATACAGCAGTGACTGTTTTGAGCTATCTTGCCTCTTTAAAAGTTAATTTAGTTTAGGATAAGAAATGCTCCATAACCACTAAATTTTGTTTTGAGTCCACAGTGGAAACAGAGTGATTACACTGTGTAAACATGACTGTTCCATCAATCACATCTCATCAGCTATGAACTTACAACTTCCCCCAACACACGCTCACTTACAGTAAACACTGAAACACACACACCTATCACTTTGAATTTTTGTTGTCATGTTTTTTTTTTTTACAATTACACTTAATGCACGCTAGGCTGTAATTTACCAGTGCACGGGTAATATTTGAGAAATCTAGAGAAAAGAATTCCTTCTGGGTGGGTGTGTTGGTAAAAGAGAGAGAAAGAGAGAGAATATCTAAGTCTACAGCTCAGATTGCCTTCCTGTAATTTACTGTGAGTGAATTGAGTGTTTGTTTAAGAACTCACTCAAAAGCCTGAGGTAAGGGGAAAGTGACAGCATCTACTGCTCTATTGTTTCCAGATGTGGCTCCACACACACACACACACACACACACACACACACACACACACACACACACACACACACACACACACACACACACACACACACACACACACACACACACACACACACACACACACACACACACACAGAGTTTGAGGACTTCAATTCATACCGTAAATGGTGGTTTCTGTATATTGAAATTCCAGAAACGTGACAGAAGTCATTTTTCTACAGTACCATAGGGGGATGCAATCCTTCTGGAGCTGACGGTGGGCTGTATATACACCTAATGTTACAAATGTTCTAGACTGCCACTAAATACTGAAGAAGAACCCCGACCAGAACGGTTACTTCATGTTTAAGTATTATTATTGACTTTGGTATTGTATCAAAAATGTTACTTACTGTACCTTTGTTGGTATCAGTACAGACTACTACATTTTTGGTTTTGTGACATCCTGCGTGTGCGTGTGTGTGTCTAACCCAACCCTGGATACCACAGGTCATTTTATCTCCAGACTTTCCCTGGTTTCCCTGATTATATTGTATAAGTACAAATCTTTAAAATAATAGAAAACTACACTTCAAACTTTAATTCTTACAAACGACAGATGTTACAGTTTAGCCCTTGGATATCCACTGTTGCTGACACTTGGACACAACCAGTTGATACTGTAAAAACACACATGCACACTCAGTAACACACAATTTGTTCCACTCTGGTAGTTAACAGACTGTTATTTTTTGTACTAAGCTGAAATGTGAAAGGGCCCAATTCCAAAGGGTCCAAATTCCTTTGACTAATATTCCTGGGAATGTATTTTCAGAGTTGGGTTCCCTTGTGTGTAATTGTGTGTATAGGGCTGTGTGTGTGTGTGTGTGGGGGGGGGGAGAAAGATTGGAACTGAAAGCGAGTGAGAGAACAGGGGATTTACTGAAAAAGGGCCTTGACACAAAGAAATTCAGGAAAAAGGAGAGAAGTGAATAAAAATATGGAGACAAAAATAGAGAGAAGAAAGTGAGAGGGATTGAGTGCGAGGAAGAGTGAAAAGGAAATGTGTCATCCTCCCAACAGCAGAAGGCTGCAGCTGTTCCCTCTCAGCAATGTGTTGAAATCGTTTCCCCATTCTGCTCAGCGTCTACGCTGCATGAATAGTTCTGAGTATTGGCCACCACTAGGGATTCTGGGTGACGTAGTCATCTTGGCTAGAGAGACAATTTGGGCAAGAAGGATTTGTAAATCTCAGGTTCTCCGGCCAAACAAGCTAACGAGTTGAGACTGAAATCCAAAAGCTCGGCCAAGAGAGAGATTGGAGAATTATTCAGCATTAAGCTGAAACAGAGAGCTCTTTATACATGGCAGTGGGTGTAAAGTATTGGATTGATTTCATGGCAGACAAAGATGCACTGTATGTTTTAGGTCAGGTCAGATTAAAAATGCATATTTTTGAAATGTTAAACAATAATCTGTAAATGTTACAGCCTAAAACTTTAAATGCTACTGCCTAAAAAGTTTATTATGTTTTGAAATGGTGGAACAATATTGGAACTGCACTGAACAGTGGTCTGGGATGTATGGAAAGCAACAAAATGTGCTTAAAGTCTTCATAGTACATTTTGCTCCATATATTCCTCACAAAGCAATATTATCTGATAAACTGTCTCAGAATAAAACACTGCTACTAATATGGTTACACAATAGATCAGTGCCTCATCCCATGGTCACCACTAGATGTCACTGCTTGTCCAGACTCCCCCATATTGTTCCCCAATGTCCTAGTTTTATGCTACAATATTAACTGACCACATACATACATACATACTGTAAATCCAACAAATTACCTCATCATCTCTACGTGTTGGACAGGAGAGAAGCCTAACCTGATAGACAACAAAATAACACTGTGATAACAAAAAACCCTTTTTGTTATTTGGCTTACTCAAATCTCAATTTGAAATAATTTCAACAACTGAGAATCTATTTGAGATAAAAGACAAAATTATTGTTTAGCATTTTGGACTCTAGTATATTTACTCAAGTACTGTACTTAGGTACATATTTGAGGTATTTACATAAGTATTTTTAGTTCTACTTCACCACATCTTAGATTCTTTTACTATTGTGTAAGTGGTCCTGTAGGAACAAAAAAAAAAATCAACAGGGGAATGTCAATCATGCACACACAGTCTAGAAAAGAGGTCTCTGGTAGCGTACCTGTGGGTGGACTATGGGTGTGGGCATGTTCATCTCTCTTATGCGATAAGAACGATCTGCAGGTGCAATCTTTTATGTATAGACTATTGAGCCTGTACTGTTGGAGGTGAAGCAAATGTGTTACAATGAATAAATGTGGAACCATGTGGGAGAAAGGCTGAGTGATTCCATGTTATTTCAGCACGACATTTGTCAACTTTATAAAAGGTCAACCGGTCAATACAGTTGCTTCAACAAAAAATGAAGGCGAGACAGAGGGAGTGGGGGGAGAAAAGGGAAGACAAAGGAATTGAGGGGGGAAATGAGAAAGAAAATACAAGTGGTGTTGTGTGGTTTTGGAGAAAAGTCAGGAAGAAAGATTGAGGGAAGAGTCTAACAAACGGAACATAAATTATACCATTGTTTTCCCCAATCAGAATGCCAAGTCGGCAAGCCAAATGACTGGAAATGACTCATCCAAACATAATATATCTCCAAGAGCCTGTCTGGGTTTGTTGCATACTAGTTTTCTCTGTGTGTCTGTGCTCAGAATGCAGAAATAGAAGGCTGATCTGGTAGGTCAGGTTTGTTGATGCCATGCTCTCTCGATGTTCTGCTTGTTTGTAGTTTGAACAGAAACAAGTCAGTTTGTCTTATCACTACTCCCAACTGCATGCTGCCAATCTAACCCTGAGCCCTCATGAGAACATTTTCACTTGTTGCCGTTGTTACTTTGCCATTACACACTTGATAGCTTTACCATTTTTTATTAAATGTTGGCCAGTTTAATATTTTTTTAATTCTGTTTCTTTGTTATTCCTTATTTTCTGTCTGTTTCATTTATAAATGAATCAAATGTGTGTATATTATATATATATAAAATATATATATATAATATAATATATATATATTTTTAATTCTCCTTTTTTTATTTCTTTAATACTAAATACCAAAAAACTCAATTAAATGCAACTGGATGATTGTTGTGCTTCGTTTGTTTCTTAAGCGTGATCTAATTACCCCTCCGAAGACAGCGTTGGGGACATCCGAGAAGAAGCTATAGTGCCTGGGACTCTATACTAGTCAGTAGAAATCAAGATGCTACTTGAACGAGAGGTAAAATGAGTCTGAGCTAGCATCTCTGTGTGTCGGGGGGGGGTTGGTCAGTTTGTATACAAGTGTCCCTCACGTCTCATTAAAAAGATCTGTTAATTGAGTTAACATTTTGATTTTGTTAACCTTATTTAAAAAAAAAAAAAAAAAAGAAAAGTGCCCTGCCACACAAACCCATTTTTTGAAATATGTTAGGTCTGTATGTGTTTATGTTGAATGTGAAATGAACTGCTACCTCCTCTGTCAGCTCTAGCCACTGAAAAGAAATATGCGGAGAAATCAGTCAATTACAACAGCTGGTCAGTCTGATGTCATGTCCTGAGCTCTTTACTATTCATGAGCTCGCCCAGTTGCGCTGGGCAAAGGATGCTGATGAGCCAGGCTCTCATTGGCTAGCTTTAGCCAATCAGAGACAAGCAGTTTAGGTTGTTGAATATTAATGAGAACTGGCACAAATCGAGCTGAGTCCTCCTGCAGGCTTTCTATACCACACTAGAATCGCTTGAAACAAGGTAACAACAAAGTTCATGGTAGAACTTCAGACATACCACAAAGTAATGAAATACATGTGGCAGGGCACCTTTAAGTAGAGTTATGTTTTGTTGACATTTTTTTAAGGGCCCTATGAATTTTAAACCTGTGCTCCGATTTTCCTTGACTGCTTGGTCCACGACACAGGCATATAAAAGGAAAACGTAATTGTAACATGACTGAAGGAGGAAAACAGGGCTATCTTTTCTTTTGCCAGGAAAGGGCACTACTGCTCTGTTGACCAGTGGGGCATCTCATAATGTGAATGTGTAATAATGTCATCAATAAAAACATTGTGCTGAATAATGTAAAGGTAATTTTTTTTATTGTATTTTGTCAATAAACTATATTCTAAAGTGTAATTAAACCAGTTTTTTTCCAGCTTCAGTCAGGACGCAATTCGAAGTATCAGCAAAAAAGTGATAGTGTGATAAATACCGATATTAATATAAATGGGAAAATAGATTGTGATAAAAACTGATACTGCCATATCACCCAGCCCTAACATGAATTACAAAAAACATCAAATAACTAGAAGGGTACTCGGAGAGCACAGACCTCTGCCAAAGCATACCTCACATTGTTAATGCAGTGGGAATTTTCCCAGTTAGGAACCAATTTTTTCCGATGATTCCGACACAAAACAAATGCCCTATTTCGCAATGTTAACTAAAGTGAAGTCATAATAATGTATAATAATGAGCTGTTATTTGACTAAAATACTTCTGTGGACCTGCTGGTGGCGCTACAGGACAAGTCACTGGATCCCCAGAGTCAGTAAGATTCATCCCTTTGTGACAATCAATGTCTGAACAAGATTTAATCCCTAGAGCAATGGCAACTGCGTGGCTAATAACACATAAACCAATTGCTTCAACTTAGTATTTCTAGATACCCTATTACTTAGATGATTGAGTCTTTGTAGATGTAAAACTTTAAGTCCCAAATTTTAATGAGATACTCAGTGTCTCTCTTATAAAATTGTGCAACACCTAAACAGCTGTGTGTCTGTATGTTGTGTTGGCACGTTGTTTACCATCTCATGTTTGACAGTGTTTGTACTTCCAGCTTTAAACTTTGGAAGCCTGAATGGTAATGAGACAATTAGCTAAAGCCTATGATCCAGGACGCACTGTGCCCTATGTATTAGAACTGGTCCAACACACCTCAGCAGGGTGCACCCTGTCACACCGATATGGAAATTAGGTGCACAAGCTATGTGTTACACACACACTCACACACACACACACACACACACACACACAAAAAAGAGATGGAAAACAGGGGAGGACGAGAGACCTCCCCTTTTATGTTTGTGCTCTACGTAAAAGGACTAATACACAACCAAATCCTTACAGATTGTGGATAACCTACTTATAACTATTACGAGGAACTTTATCTAGTCCAATCCTTAATAAAAAAGATTGCATTGGAGAGTTTACATTAAATTAATTTGGAGAAAAATTACTAAATCAACCGTATATGATTTTTAAACCTAAACATTTATCAAGCAGGGATTTATAAAGAGATTGATAAAAAAAAAAATTGAATTGACCATCCTTAATTTTAACCCCAGGAAAGGGTTAAAATCCAGGGCAACTGGACATGGTTAAAGGTGCTTCAAAGACATTTTCGTCTCTTATCCGAGAGACTTCTTCAGTTCTGACTGAATGGTAGGGAAACCCAGTTATTTGACCTCTGTGGGGTTGTTAAGATAAACGATACCGCTTTGTTCATTAGCTGTAACCCGTTCCCTGGATAACTATGACCTGGATGAATTAAAAACCTTTACAGAGAGATAAAATAAAAGAAAAAAATTAAATGAAATACATACACCACAATATTACAACTGTGTACATGTAAGTGAGTGAGTGAGTGAGTGAGTGAGTGAGTGAGTGAGTGAGTGAGTGAGTGAGTGAGTGAGTGAGTGAGTGAGTGAGTGAGTGTGTGTGTGTGTGTGTGTGTGTGTGTGTGTGTGTGTGTGTGTGTGTGTGTGTGTGTGTCCATTCAGCTTTGGCTTTAGGAAGCATAGTAGTAGCAAGGAGTCCCATTATAATGTGCTTACAGTACATCACACATGATGAAGGTTTTTGCTCACAAGGTATTTCCTACGATGATGACGATAATGACCTGAACTGAATTGTGAACAAAAGTTGGTTTCAGCTGGTGATGGGTGATTTTACAAATATGCGTTTCAATGTAATGCCAATTACCACCAAGACAGGTATCAAAACCAACAACTTTAACTGATAAGAACTTTAAATCTCTATTGATGACAGAATATAATATCTAAAATCATGACATTATGGCTGCTGTTCTATCATAATATCAATAGTGTTGTCACAAAAGCAATTAATAGGTGTTTACAGCAGATTCTGACATATAATCACTCTTCTCACAATATTCTTTCCTTTTCTTAAAACGTTCATTCTTGAAATTTGTTTGTGTATTACTGGGGCTCCTCTCTCCTTGTCTCTGTTTGGTCATGTGCCCTTGCTTGTAATCATGATTTATCAAATTTGTGGTAACAGCTGTAGCTGGCAGCTTTCTGCAAATATCACAGCTGGTAACATTCTTATTAGCAGGCTAGGAAAAGCATCAAAATATGCTAAATTGTCAGCCAGAAGCCAACTGGGCCAGTGTAGCCAGGTGAGGGCCAGTCTCTTCTTTTACTGGCAGTGGAAATGATGCTGTAGTATGGTTGCAATTCAGCAGGAAATGGAAGAAGAATGGCTTTGTTTTGAGCAAAACTTGAAGGAAGGAGACTGCTGTGTTTACATTTAGTTCCAGACCTACAACTGTAAAAGATGAGGAGTGCTCAAACTGGACCCTAATTGTGTTACCTACAAAAGGCATGTGCACATACAGTATGTGTTTGTGCGGTGGGTAAAGTAGACAAAACATTCAATGTTTTAATTGGACAATCAATCATTTTCTCCTTTCTAGGTCTAATGGGGCACACCAAATCATACACCACCATAAGTATAGATGCATACCTGTGGTTTCCCTGTTGACCGTAAATTAAACAGTTTTGTTTTGAGAGTGTGAGAATTGCCAAAGAGCCATACTGCCAAATAAGAACATCTGTCATGGAGTAGTGGGGCATCAGGGAAAAGCCACATACATAGTGACAGGTTCTGCTGCAAATATGAAACTCAGCCATGCAATTTGCATTGCAAAAGCACTGAATTTAGTCAGTAAAAATGACCAGACTAACAATTAGCAAACATATTGTATATGTTATTTATTGTATTTTTGTTGTACCCATTAGGCTGCAGCAGTGGTGGAAGAAGTACTCAGATCCTTTACTTTAGTAAAAGTACAAATACCACACTGTAAAATACTCTTTTACAAGTAAAATATGAATTGAATGTTACCAAGTAAAAGTATGCAAGTATCATCAGGAAGTATTAAAGGTTCTCACATTTTAGAAACTGGAAACAATCAAAACCGTTCTGGCTAGTGTTTAATTGGCTAATCATTTTAGCTGGACTTGCAAGCCTGTAAATTGTTGGCTACTTAATTTTTGATAAAAACCTATTTACTAAACTTCATGGGTTTAGCGGGCAAAAATGTTAATTTGTAAAGTATCAAGTAACTTAAAAAGACAGTAATGTCAAAACTGCCAATGATTGCCTTTCATTAGGCAATTTATTGTTATGTATATAAAATTTCACATCCAACAGAGCAGAAGTTGACATATTTAAATAAAATATTCAGTTTACCACCATAGGAAACCAGAAAAACAGCAAATAATTCACATGTCAGAAGCTAGGATAGTTCATTTCAGGAATCTTTGCTTAAAAAGTTACTAAAATAAATTAATCAATTTTAAAAATTGTTGCAGATGAAGTTTCATGGCACAGTGGATATGACATTAGATTAGATTCAACTTTATTGTCATCACACATGTACAGGTACAATGCAACAAAATGCAGTATTATGTGTGTCTTTGGTCTGGGAGATCCAAGTTTGATTCCCCTTGAGATACATCAACCAATGTGTCCCTGAGCAAAACACTTAACCCTTTGTTGCTTCAGAGGCGTGCAACTTCCTATTCAATCTTATCCTGACCGGTCCTATCCAATGCATCCCCTAATTAGAAGCTTAGACCTGCTAGAAGTGCAAGATGTGCACACCTGTTGGAACAGTTCCTTGCACAAACTGCAGCATATGTTCAAGCCAAGAAAACCACTGGCTCAATCCTGGTATGACTACAAACTCCATCCCCAGGAAACTGCAGTGGAGTATCCCAATCTATTGTCACCATAACACCTTTTGCTTGACAACAAATTAACAAATGTTAAACGATAATATTGTCATGGACTCTCAGTCTCTGTTAACAAAAAATGCACTTGAATAAAGTCCAAACACAACCAAAACAATAAATTAAATGGATGTAAACAAAATTGCACTTCAAAAAATATTAAAACAGTAGGCTCAGACATAAAGAGTGCCAAATGCAAAAAGCTTTTTAAAAATAATTTCTCCAGCATAAAGCTCTGTTCAAAGAAAGTGAAAGTGAATTGCAGTCAATGTCCACAGCAGGGGGTGCATCAAGGACAAGAGAGAGCGCATTCATCGAAATGCCAGCTTTCAACAATGCTAAAGGGCAGCATCTCTTTAGCAATGAAGCGAAGTACGTCTGTGAGTGCACACCATTTTGCACTATCCTGTTTGTACTTTGTTTGTCGACTAAATGCCCCAGTGATTGAGACGGAGACAGACCATCTGTTTTTTTTCTTTCCTAGGCAAGGCGAGGCAGCTTTATTTGTATAGCACATTTCAGCAACAGGGCAATTCAAAGTGCTTTACACAAAATCATTAAAACAGATAAAACACAAGTAAAAACAGTTAAAAATCATAAGCATTAAAAACCGGTAAAACACATGAATAGACAGTTAAAAAACAAATAGAAACATAAAACACAAGAATAAAAGTTACAGTGCAGCATAAGAAATTTAAAGAAATGAGCAGTCATTTAAAGAAAGGCAGCATCAAAAAGGAAGGTCTTCAGCCTTGATTTAAAAGAACTGAGAGTAGCAGCGGATCTGCAGGTTTCTGGGAGTTTATTCCAGATATTAGGAGCATAGAAACTGAAAGCTGCTTCACCCTGTTTAGTTCTGACTCTGGGGACAGAAAGTAGACCTGTCCTAGATGACCTGAGAGGTCTGGGGGGGTCATAGTGTAGTAGCAGATCAGAAATATATTTTGGACCTAAACCGTTAAGGGATTTATAAACTAGCAAGAGTACTTTGAAATCAATTCTTTGAGACACAGGAAGCCAGTGTAAAGACTTCAGAACTGGAGTGATGTGATCCAGTCTCCTGGTCTTAGTGAGGACTCGAGCAGCAGCGTTCTGAATCAGCTGTAGCTGTCTGATTGATTTTTTAGGGAGACCTGTAAAGACCCCGTTACAGTAGTCAAGTCTACTGAAGATGAAAGCATGGACCAGTTTTTCCAAATCTCCTAGCTCAAAAAACTGCACCAGATGATTGTGTTTTAGGTGCAGACAGGGTGTGAACCGCGTGGGAGCAAGGGGTAGCTCGGCTACCCTTACTAAGACATGGGCTCCCCTGAAAACGTGATTTGGGAAATTTTGGGGGGGAGGGTCTCTAAAAATATTGACAATGTGTAATTTTGACGGGCAAGCATTGTGTAATGTGATTAGTGGACTTGGTAAAAGTTATTCAGATTTACATGAAACTTAAAATGTGTGGTCTACATGTGACATTGAGTCACCCCGTATACTCTATCCACACTCATGTACACAGACCACATCCCTTTCATAACTTGCGATCAGTTTAAAGGTTGTAAAAAAGGTTAAAAACCACCACTGGGTAAAAAAAGCTCTCAAGATATTTATATCATTTTTAAAAATGCCTCCAAATAGTGGTAAAGGCCAGTTTTCTGTCACTTTTGGTATTTGCGGGTCACATTGGGGAGAGTAAGTTAGGGAAGAGAGTTGGGGAAGTCACCTGGTAAGTTTCTATAGCAACGCAGCAGTGACAGTGATCATGTCAAGAATTTTGAAATACATCCATATGGAAGCTTTTTAAGGAAGAAGCAGGTTGGGTCACACACACACACACACACACACACACACACACACACACACACACACACACACACACACACACACACACACACACACACACACACACACACACACACACACACACACACACACACACACACACACACACACACACACACACACACACACACACACACACACACACACACACACACACACACACACACACACACACACACACACCTTTAGCTTTGCAGTGTCTGACTGCACTGCAGCAAAGAGTGGCCTCTGCCAGTACCCCCGACCTGCGACGAGACGATGGCCCGTCCAACGCTGCTTGCAGCTTTAATTACTTTTATAATTTGTAACAGAGTATCTAATTTAGTTACTTTTTGGAATAAGTAACTATTAACCGTAACTGATTACTTTTTTAAAGTAACTTGCCCAACACTGGGGGCTACAGAGTAATTAGTAAATGATTCAATATGTAGCCAATCAAATACTTTTTGACTGCAACAGCAGCATAAAGCAGACAGCTAGGGAAGCCTTAACTTAAAACCAGAGATTATTTCTAATATGCAAAATGTGAAATCATGACCAGCCATGAAGCAAGCAATTGGTGAGCATGGAATAAAAGTAAACCACTGGCTACAGTGTTACATGTATTTCAAAGTCAAGATCCTGTTTTTTGTTTTACAATCAAATATATCAACATTTTATATTATATTATGTTGATATATTATTATTTTATTTTTATTGGGGTAAATGCACATCTTAAAGAACAGGTAGTTGCTGAGCGCATATGGTGAATGGAGTTAGAGAAAATGACATACCAACTGGTGCATACTTGTGTGTACTGCTCATCTTTCCATTTTTCGTAAATTGTTCTTTCTGCCATATTTTATGAATCATCAGAAATCATTACATTCATACTGGATATTCAAACAAACAAACTGGTGTCTCATAGCAACAATAGA
>NC_045735.1:14531689-14531978 GCF_008692095.1 Etheostoma spectabile | reverse complement strand
GAATGGAATAGAATCAATAACCATTTGGATTCAAAACATAAGAATACATGTTGTTGTTGTCATAACAACACACTTAATACTGGGACCCAACTTTAGTTCTGACACATATTCACTCAGACAGCAGTTTGTATCAGAGAGTCATTGACTGTGACAATCCAAAGGTGCACATTGCAACAGGAGTTAAAACACTGAAAAACATGGACTTCAACTCCAGAGAGATTCAACCAATCGATTTCTATCTCAGTTCACTTGAAGGACAAGTACGGTGTGAGCTGAAGGACAGCGAGGC
>NC_045735.1:14531595-14531679 GCF_008692095.1 Etheostoma spectabile | reverse complement strand
CCAATGTGAATCTGAGGGAAGAGTTCACCTGATTATCCGAGAGGACTTGTTGGACGATCTCCTTGATCAGCTCCAACAACAGAG
>NC_045735.1:14531446-14531585 GCF_008692095.1 Etheostoma spectabile | reverse complement strand
AGTTGGAGCCATGAGAAAGAGCTGATGCAGCTGGAGATGTGTGACTTGAAAGTTCTGCTTGCTGAACGTGTTCCCTCCCCACCCAGGGAAATAGAGCATCTGAAATCCCAGCTGGGAAAAATCAGCAACAGGCTGCGAA
>NC_045735.1:14531335-14531436 GCF_008692095.1 Etheostoma spectabile | reverse complement strand
AGATCTGGACCTGCAGTACTTCATTACTGAAGACCTGAAGGTCGAACTGGAGCAGATGAAGGGAGAGTAGGAGGCCCTGAAAAAGGAAGTGGAGACTCAGA
>NC_045735.1:14531238-14531325 GCF_008692095.1 Etheostoma spectabile | reverse complement strand
TTGTAAAGAGAGACAGAAGCTCAAGGTAAGTACACACTCTTGAAACTGCTGGGTTAAAAATAACCCAACTTGGGTCATATTGGTAAC
>NC_045735.1:14529605-14531228 GCF_008692095.1 Etheostoma spectabile | reverse complement strand
GTCAAATATGGACCGAGCCAACGCTGGGTTGTTTTGACCCAGCAGGGTTGGGTTATGGTTAGGGCTGCACGATTATGGCCAAAATGATAATCGCGATTATTTTGATCGCGAACTATTCTAACGAATTATTTGTTGGATTTTAACCAAAACAAATTCTGGATTGTCAAATAGGCTATTTATAACTGGAGAGGGAGTGTGATGGACGCTACTCACAGAGAGACGGTTGACTCATTATGAACAGGTCCAGCACGGGTCGAACGGCGGATACACACGTCTTGTGTATTAAACGTCTGTCATCTTCACTGCGCTGCATTTTTTATGAACTATGTATATTCGTGCCAGGGTCACATCTCGTGGTCCAGGTCCAGGCTCGGTACGCAGCTCCGTCTCACGCTGTGACTCTCTAGACCAACGGATTAGTTGCATTCAAAAACTTCTTGTGTTCTTCGCCGTAGCGGCCGGCGATAGCAGTTACCCGCGGAAAACACTGTACAAATACGGTTTGCCCCCTCATACTTACAATATACAGCTGTTTAATGAAAATTAAAACTGTAGACATATCAGAAGTCGTGTGACCGCGGCGCGCTGTGTGGCGGGCGCGGAGAGTAAGAGGAGAGAGAGTAGACGACGAGCGTAGAAAGATCCAACACAGCACGCTTTACGACAATGGGTCATGTAACGCAAATTAAAAAACCGTATCCATATAACAGCATTGCAGCGGATGCGAGGAATTGCACCGGGGTCGTCCTAGAAAGGCTAACACCTACTAGCACACTACCAGACCGTAACTAGCACCGACTAGCACTGGTCACTGCTGTTGTCTGAAAACCACCTGGGACAAAGTGTTCGTTTACTGGTAAACTGGTAAACTTGAGACTGACGTATTACCGACTGCTATCTGTTGATTTTCCTCACGCTACTCTGTCCTCTTGGACTGTCTACTCTAGAAACTTAGCTGCACGGGGTGCAGTGAACTCTGTGACTGGCTCATGAGCAGACGGCTTTTATGGAGCGGATGGCTTTGCAAAAACCCGGAGCGTTCATTGAACATGACGCTTTATAAAAAATAATCGCTTGATCCGGCAATTTGATCGTGGAAGTCCAAATCGTGATCGCGATTAAAATTCGATTAATTGTGCAGCCCTAGTTATGGTTCTGACCCGGCATGTTGGGTTATATTTTCTACCCAACAATTGGTTAAAATGACCATTTTGTGGGGTTAAAACAACCTAAATGGGTTAGAAAAATATAACCCATATTCTGGTTATTTGCATTTTTTTTTCTCACTTATTTTGCATAGAATGTAGATGATATTTATGAAATAATCAAAAAACATCCCAGCATTTTTGTGTATTGTGGTCAATAATTCACTAAGACAAAATTCAACATACAATTCATTCAGTTAACATTAAAGTATAACAGAATACATGTAATTTTACATTTTAAATTTAAAACATTGGATGATCACTTATTACATCACTAAATATACAAAAAAGTCACAATTTCATTGAACCTTCAAACCAACTTTTACATTTTAAAGAGTCCACACATACACACTTGATGAATAACATCCATGTCTGAGTGAGATCCGGTTTCGCAAAACACTGCTCCAACAGACACTAG
>NC_045735.1:14523128-14529499 GCF_008692095.1 Etheostoma spectabile | reverse complement strand
AGGATCTGCAGCAATGTGCAGTACAACAACAATATGGTGTTTTTAGAAAATGAAACCAGGGAAACTTATTCTGGTAAAACCACAAAATACAATTAAAAACCTGAAAATGACAATATTATAATATGAGCTCAGATTGTACTATGTAGTTTTTATGGCACACGGTTGAGTTAAAACGCCCATATTATAATATTGTCATTTCGGTTTTAATTGTATTTTGTGGTTTTACCAGAATAAGTTTCCGGCGTTTCATTTCTAAAAACACCATATTGTTGTTGTACTGCCCATTGCTGCAGATCCTGTTTTCACCCTGTGGTTTAGTCTCTGTTTTATCTCCAGAGAGACATCTCACTAGTTACCTGTAGAACAGGGACAGGAAGTAGTTCTTTTGGACATTGTGGTCAACTAGTGTCTGTTGGAGCAGTGTTTTGCGAAACCGGATCCACTCAGACATGGATGTTATTCATCAAGTGTGTATGTGTGGACTCTTTAAAATGTAAAAGTTGGTTTGAAGGTTCAATGAAATTGTGACTTTTTTGTATATTTAGTGATGTATAAGTGATCATCACATGTTTTAAATTTAAAATGTAAAATTACATTTGTTCTGTATACTTTAATGTAACTGAATGAATTGTATGTTGAATTTTGTCTTAAGTGAAATATATGACACAAAACACAAAATGCTGGGATGTTTTTGTTATTTCATAATTTCATCAATCATTTCTAATGCAAATAATAAGTAGAAAAAAAAATGCAAATAACCCAGAATATGGGTTATATTTTAACCCATTTTTGGTTGTTTTAACCCACAAAATGGTCATTTTAACCATTGTTGGTAGAAATATAACCCAAAATGCCGGGTCAGAACCATAACCAGGGTGCACAATTAATCGAATTTTAATCGCGATCACGATTTGGACTTTCACGATCAAATTTGCGTGATCAGCAGATTATTTTTTATAAGCGTCATTTCATGAACGCTCGGTTTTTTGCAAAGCCACTCTCCGCTCCATAAAGCCGTCTGCTCATGAGCCAGTCACAGTAGTTCACTGCCACCCGTGCAGCTAAGTTTCTAGATGTAGACAGTCCCAGAGGACAGAGTAGCGTGAGGAAAACTCAACAGTAGCAGTCGGTAATACGTCAGTTCAAGGTTTACCAGTTTACCAGTAAACGCAACACTTTGCCCATTTGTTGTTTTTCAGACAACAGCAGTGACCAGTGCTAGTCGGTGTAGTTAGCGTCTGTTAGCTGTTAGCTAGTAGCGTCTGTAGCTCTTCTAGGACGCACCGGTGCTAATCTCGCATCCGCTGCAATGCCGTTTTATGGATACGGTTGTAATATTTGCGTTACATGACCCATTTTGTCTGTAAGCCGTGCCTGTGTTGGATCTTTCTACGCTCTCTCTCCTCACTCTCTCTCCTTTACTCTCGCGCCCCGACACAGCGCGCCGCGCGGTCCACACTTCTGAATATGTCTACGTTTAATTTTTCATTAACACAGCTGTATATTAGTTAAGTATGAGGGGGCCAACCTGTATTTGTACCGTGTTTCCCGCGGTAACTGCTATCGCGGCCGCTACGGCGAAGAACACAAGAAGAAGTTTTTGAATGCAACTAACTTCAGTTGGTAGAGTCACAGCGTGAGACGGAGCTGCTGTAACAGAACGGACTGCGGACCAGAGATGTGACCCATGGCAGAATATCATAGTTCATAAAAATGCAGCGCAGTGAAGATACAGACGTTTAATACACAAGACGTGTGTATCCGCCGTTCGACCCGTGCTGGACCTGTTCATAATGAGTCAACGTACCTCTGTGAGTAGCGTCCATCACACTCCCTCTCCAGTTATAAATAGCCTATGTGACAATAAAATTTGTTTTGGTTAAAATCAAAAATAATCGTGAGAATAATCGCGATCAAATTTTGATCAAATAATCGCGATTATCATTTTGGCATAATCGGGCAGCCCTAACCATAACCCAACCCTGCTGGTCAAAACACCCAGCTGTGCTCGGTCCATATTTGACCAGCACTTGGTTACCAATATGACCCAAGTTGGTATTTTTTTAACCCAGCAGTTTCAAGAGTGGTGTACTACTTGAGTTCTGTCTCTCTTTACAAAGCTCCATCTTTAGTCTCCACTTCCTTTTTCAGGGACCTCCTACTCTCCTTCATTGCCTCCAGTTTCGACCTTCAGGTCTTCAGTAATGAAGTACTGCGGTCCAGAATCTTTTTGGGCTTTTCGCAGCTGTTGTGTTTTTCCCAGCTGGGATTCAGAGCTCTATTTCCCTGGGTGGGGAGGGAACACGTTCAGCAAGCAGAACTTTCAAGTCACACCTCCAGCTGCACAGCTCTTTCTCATGGTCCAACTGCTGCCCTCTCTCTGTTGTTGGAGCTGATCAAGGAGATCGTCCAACAAGTCCCCTCTGGAAATCAGGTGAACTCTTCCCTCAGATTCACATTGGGTGAGCGTCCGCTCGCTGTCCTTCAGCTCACACCGTACTTGTCCTTCAAGTGAACTGAGATAGAATCGATTGGTTGAATCTCTCTGGATTGAAGTCCATGTTTTTCAGTGTTTTAACTCTGTGCAATGTGCACCTTTGGATTGTCACAGTCAATGACTCTCTGATACAAATGCTGTCTGAGTGAATATGTGTCAGAACTAAAAGTTGGGTCCCAGTATAAGTGTGTTGTTATGAAACAACAACAGTATTTCTTATGTTTGAATCCAATTGGTTTGATTCTATTCCATCTATCTTTGATTATGTTGCATAGACACCAGTTTGTTTGTTTGAATATCCAGTATGAATGTAATGATTTCTGATGATTCATAAAATATGGCAGAAAGAACAATTTACGAAAAATGGAGATGGCAGTACCACAAGTATGCAAGTTGGTATGTCATTTTCTTAACTCCATTCCCATATAGCGCTCAGCAACTACCTGTTTTTTAAGATGTGCATTTACCCAATAAAATAAATAATAATATATCAACATAATATATATAAATGTTTGATATATTTGATTGTAAACAAAAACAGGATCTTGACTTTGAAATACATGTAACACTGTAGCCAGTGGTTTACTTTTATTCCATGTCACCAATTGCTTGCTTCATGGCTGGTCATGATTTCACATTTTGCATATTAGAAATAATCTTGGTTTTAAGTAAGGCTTCCCTAGCTGTCTGCTTTATGCTGCTGTTGCAGTCAAAAAGTATTTGATTGGCTACATATTGAATCATTTACTAATACTCTGTAGCCCCCATGTGGGCGTTCTTGGGCAAGTTACTTTAAAAAGTAATCAGTTACGGTTAATAGTTCTTATTCCAAAAGTAACTAAATTAGATACTCTGTTACAAATTATAAAGTAATTAAAGCTGCAAGCAGCGTGGACGGGCCAGCGATCGGCTCGTCGGCAGTCGGGGGTACTGGCAGAGGCCACTCTTTGCTGCAGTGCAGTAGACACTGCAAAGCTAAAGGGTGTGTGGGTGTGGTGAGTTGTGTTTGTGTGTGTGTGTGTGTGTGTGTGTGGTGTGTGTGTGTGGTGTGTGTGTGTGTGTGTGTGTGTGTGTGTGTGTGTGTGTGTGTGTGTGTGTGTGTGTGTGTGTGTGTGTGTGTGTGTTGTGTTGTGTGTGGTGTGGGTGTGGGTGTGTGTGTGTGTGTTGGTGTGGTGTGTGTGTGTTGTGTGTGTGTGTGACCCAACACGCTTCTTCCTTAAAAAGCTTCCATATGGATGTATTTCAAATTCTGACATGAGCACTGTCACTGCTGCGTTGCTATAGAAACTTACCGGGACTTCCCCAACTCCTTCCCCTAATACTCTCCCAATGTGACCGCAAATACCAAACAAGTGACAGAAAACTGGCCTCATTACCACTATTTGGAGGCATTTTTAAAATGATATAAATATCTGAGGCTTTTTTTACCCAGTGGTGGTTTTAACCTTTTTTACAACCTTTAAACTGATCGCAAGTTATGAAGGAGATTTGGTCGTGTACATTTAGTGTGGGAGAGATACGCGAGGGACTCATGTCACATTAACCAGCACATTTTAAGTTTCATGTAAATCTGAAACTTTTACCAAGTCCACTAATCACCATACACAATGCTTGACCGTCAAAATTACACACTGTCAATATTTTTAGAGACCCCTCCCCCCCAAAATTTCCCAAATCACGTTTTCAGGGGAGCCCATGTCTTAGTAAGGGTGACCGAGCTACCCTTGCTCCCACGCGGCTTCCACACCCTGTCGCACCTAAAACACAATACTGGTGCAGTTTTTTGAGCTAGGGATTTGGAAAAACTTGGTCCATGCTTTCATCTTCCAGTAGACTTGACTACTTAACGGGTTTTACAGGTCTCCCTAAAATCAATCAGACCAGCTACAGCTGATTCAAACGCTGCTGCTCGAGTCCCACTGAAGACCAGGAGAATGGATCACATACTTCAGTTCTGAGAGTCTTTACACTGCTGCTTCCTGTGTCCTCAAAGAATTGATTTCAAGTACTCTTGTAGTTTATAAATCCCTTAACGGTTTAGGTCCAAAATATATTTCTGATCTGCTACTACACTATGACCCCCCGACCTCTCAGGTCATCTAGGACGGTTACTTCTGTCCCAGATCAGAACTAACACAGGCGTGAAGCAGCTCATGTTATGCTCCTAATATCTGAATAAAACTACCAGAAACACCTGCAGATCCGCTGCTACTCTCAGTTCTTTTAATCTCAAGGCTGAAGACCTTCCTTTTTGATGCTGCCTTTCTTTAATAGACTGTCATTTCTTTAAATTTCTTATGCCTGCACTGTAACTTTTATTCTTGTGTTTTATGTTTCTATTGTTTTTAACTGTCTAGTCATGGTTTTTACCGTTTTAATGCTTAGATTTTTAACTGTTTTTACTTGTGTTTTATCTTGTTTTTTAAGGATGTGTGTAAGCACCTTGTGATTGCCCTGTTGCTGAAATGTGCCTATAAAATAAACTGACCTCGCCTTGCTAGGAAAGAAAAAAAACAGATGGTCTGTGTCTCGTCTCAATCACTGGGGACATTTAGTCGACCAAACAATAGTACAAACAGGATAGTGCAAATGGTGTGCACTCCAGACGTACTTCGCCTTCATTGCTAAAGAAGATGCTGCCCTTTAGCATTGTTGAAAGCTGGCATTTCGATGAATCGTCGCTTCATCTCTTGTCCTTGATGCACCCCCCTGCTGTGGACATTGACTGCAATTCACTTTCACTTTCTTTGAACAGAGCTTTATGCTGGAGAAATTATTTTTAAAAAGCTTTTTGCATTTGGCACTCTTTATGTCTGAGCCTACTGTTTTAATATTTTTTGAAGTGCAATTTTGTTTACATCCATTAATTTTATTGTTTTGGTTGGTTTTGACTTTATTCAGTGCATTTTTTGTTAACAGAGACTGAGAGTCCATGACATATTATCGTTTAACATTTGTTAATTTGTGTGTCAAGCAAAAGGTGTATGGTGACATAGATTGGAGATACTCCACTGCAGTTTCGGGTGGAGTTGTAGTCATACCAGGATTGAACGCAGTGGTTTTTTGGCTTGAAAATATGCTGCAGTTTGTGCAAGAGAACTGTTCCAACAGTGTGGAATCTTGCACTTCTAGCAGGTCTAAGCTTTAATTAGGGGATGATTGGATAGGCCACGGCAGGATAAGATTGAATGGAAGTTGCACGCCTCTGAAGCCAACAAAGGGTAAGTGTTTGCTAGGGGATCACATTAGGTTGTGTATTCAAGGGGCAATAACTTGGATCTCCCAGACCAAAGACACACAAATAATACTGCATTTTGTGCATTGTACCTGTACTGTGTGATGACAATAAAGTTGAATCTAATCTAATGTAATACCACTGTGCCATGAAACTCATCTGCAACAATTTTTAAATTATGATAATTTATTTTAGTAACTTTTAAGCCAAGATTCTGAAATGAACTATCTAGCTTCTGACTGTGAATTATTTGCTGTTTTTGGTTTCCTATGGTGGTAAACTGAAATTTTTATTTAAATATGTCAACTTGCTGCTCTGTTGGATGTGAAATTTATATACATAACACTAAATTGCCTAATGAAAGGCCATCATCTGGCAGTTTTGACATTACTGTCTTTTAAGTACTTGATACTTTACAAATAACATTTTCACCCCCGTTTAGATTAATCTAGCTTTGATGGTGTCAATAAGGTTTTTATCAAAATTAGTACCAAACAATTTACAGGCTTGCAGTCCAGCTAAAATGATTAGCCAATTAAACACTAGCCAGAACGGTTTTGATTGTTTCCGTTTCTAAAATGGTGAGAACCTAATACTTCCTGATGATACTTGCATACTTTTACTCTGGAACATTCAATT
>NC_045735.1:14522920-14523103 GCF_008692095.1 Etheostoma spectabile | reverse complement strand
GCATTAATTTGACAGCGTTTGATTCGTGTCCTGGTATCTGAAACACAGTGGTCTGGATAAACTCCCAAACTGTAGCACAAGGTTTTGGGAAACCTTAAAATAACCCAGCGTTTTACAGTAAGACCAACATGGAGTTAGAGTTGGAGAGCTTTCTGGAGATGGAAAGGGCTCAAGCTCAGGAGC
>NC_045735.1:14522771-14522910 GCF_008692095.1 Etheostoma spectabile | reverse complement strand
ATTGAGCAAGATGGAGGAAGCTCTCCTAGAACAGGAGAAGGAGGCAAAGGAGATGTGGGAAAGATCCCAGACTTCCCAACAATATGTATCTAATAGACCAGTATTTATATAAGGCCTTCCTCAACATGCACATGTATTT
>NC_045735.1:14522426-14522761 GCF_008692095.1 Etheostoma spectabile | reverse complement strand
TTCCATTAAAGAGGGGTGGAGGTGGGGTCACATTTTAGCATTTAAAAATTTAAAAAACTTGGAAATAATGCATTAGTTACTTTCAGCGGCAAAGGCCCTATTGAAATGAAGGAATTATTTTTTTGAGGGGCTTAACATTTTCAAAAACCCACCAAATTTGAACAAATTTGAACCATTTGAACCATTTAAGGTAGAGTCTTGTGTGAGGTGTCATTGAACTCAGCAGAGAGTTTGTTCTTTATTGGTGATGCTTTAGACTGCCCCCTATGCGTAAGCCAAGCCCACTTTCATAACTGGTGACCCATTTAAGGTACAGTCTTGTGTGAGGTATCAAT
>NC_045735.1:14518521-14522416 GCF_008692095.1 Etheostoma spectabile | reverse complement strand
GAGACTTCCTTTTTCATTGGTGATGGGTTGTCCTGCCCCCTATGATTTGGCCACGCCCCTTTTCATAGATAATTAACTGTATGACGTAGAGTTTTGTGTAAGGTATCAAGGTATCATAGAACTCAGCAGGGAGTTCCATCTTCATTGGTGACTATTTGCAGTGTCTGAAAGTTGCACAAATGCACAGTCAAAAGTAGCGGCGTCCTCCAGTAACCCCAACGCGCGCACATTACCGAGGGCATGCCCAACGCTGCTTGCAGCTTTAATTAATTTTGGTTTAACTAAAACATTGTTGTGCAACAAATGCGACAAACCGGCTTGCTCAGGTTAAGTAGTTCACCATGGTCACACAGTTTGAATCCAAAGTGCTCCCACACTGCAGCTGTCGCTTTGAAACCAATTCCATTTCTTTCTTTGTTTGTTTTATTCCTCCAACTCTCAACTAGCGTTTTCTCCTCATGCGGCTCTTACACCAGGAGTCCCACCTCCCCACACAGAGATCATGCGGCTGACAAGTGACTAGAGAGTTCACTCCTCGTTATGCTAAGGAACCGAGAGTGGTCATCCAGTCTCTTTGGTAGAGAGAGAGAGCGAGAGAGACGAGGAAAACAAACAAGCACGCAAATTTCAAGCATGCCTAATTTTTATTCATCATGCGATCAATTGATTTATTGACTGACTATCACCACAGGCCTAAATACAGGTGAGTGCTTCAGTGTTCTGTCAGTCTTCAATGATGCCACCATGGTCATGTCAGAGGAGGGGAGGGTTTCTGGCTCCCATGAAATACACACTATCAAAAATGATGGAATAATCTGCCCTCAAAGTAAATCCTTACTGCGACAAGTCATAGCAGTCCACCTCAGAGAAAATTTGAGTATAACGTCAATGACAACAATGCAGGATCCAAGATTTAAAGTGCTCATATAATGATTTGGCTTTTTCCCATTCCTTTGTGTTATATATTTTTTGTGCACGTTAAAGGTTTACAAAGTGAAAAAGACCAAAGTCCACCCCAAAGGGACGTAACATCTTTCAGAAAAACACTATTCAAACAACTCTATTGTAGTACAGCTTTTACTTCCGTGACAAACGCTTGTCACTTTGTAACACACAAATGCTCGCCATTTTATGTTTGATTTTGTTTGTTTGGTGACACAATTGTAGTGCAGATGTCATTCACCTGTCTCCCCTCCATATTACTGGAGACACATAATCTCAAGGAATACACAATAACTGTCACACATGCATGATCACCCATTCACACAGATGCGTTATTTTACAGCAACACACACCTATTGATAGGAACAACATGCCAGTGCGTCCCTCTTGTCTCGATGTCAGTCGATCAGTCGTCCATCTCTCCAACACCTCAGTCCATCACAAGGTATATCTCAATTTACAATTATTCTTATTAGTTATTCTATTTTGTCAAATAATTGTTTGGTCTGGAAAATGTCAGAAAACAGAAAAATGCCCATCATAAATCTCTTGAAGCCAAGTTTAACCTAAATATACTCAGTTTACATGATATAAAAAACAGAGTAAAGCAGCAAATCTTTACATTCCAGAAATAAAACCACAGACTGCTTAGCATGTTTGCTTGAAATCTTTTTTTTTACGATTAATCAATTACCAAAACCAGTTACTATTCAATTGTCCGTCCATCGTTAATCCATTGGTTTCAGTTCTTAATTTGGCCACATTTTAATTACATTTGAAATTCATATTTTTGGGGGGTTACACTTGGCATCACAATCAGTCTAAAGTTTTAGGAAAATGTAAAGATCGTCCAGCATTTGGACAATCAACATTATATTTTGGTGAGCTTTGCTCTAGTTGCACACTCAAGCCCAGTTGTCAAGTTCAGACGCATGATCATTTATAATCTAATCAGCAAATTGAAATGGAATTTGTTGAGTATATTCATGTTCCTTAACCATTTAATTTCAATGGTTGAAAAAGCCAACCGTCACACTTTCCGACATAATACTGACAATGGTTTAAAATGTTAAGTTTGGCAATATGATGTTCATCAGTCTAAGTATTGTATTGCTGGATGTAACGCAGCCTAGGGGTTTCCCTTTCTCTGTCTTCCACTTCTCTATATACTCTTTCATCCTCAGCTTTAGCTTCCTCATTCATTTTGCACCTTACCCCTCTCTTTTTAAAGGCCACTCTCCTCTCCTTTAGCATCAGTTCCTATAACTCACAACCTCTCATTCCACATTTGTAATCCCCCCATGTACTCATCTCCTCTCCCTTTCACCTTACCCTCATTCCCCGTCATCCTCTCCGTCCCCTCCTCCTATTAAGTGCTGCTAAGTTTTCCAGTGCTCACCGCTGATTGGGTCAGTTGTAACTGAAAGATAGTTGTGTGTCTGTGACTGAGAGATAGGTGTGTGTGTGTGTGTGTGTGTGTGTGTGTGTGTGTGTGTGTGTGAGAGAAATGGAAAAGCATCTTAACATAGGAAAGACATCTCTAGCCCTCATTTAAGTTAAGCTAAGCTGTTCACTTCTTGTTATGCTCCATGTTTCTGTCAAACAAGCACACACTCACAGTCAAACACACATGCTCTCTCTCGTTTCAATAACCTGCAGGGTTGTATGCATATGCTGAATGTGGAAGAGGGTAAGAAATGGACAGGTTGTGTATGTGTGTGTGTGTGTGTGTGTGGTGTGTGTGTGTGTTTGTGTGTGTGTGTGTGTGTGTGTGTGTGTGTGTGTGTGTGTGTTGTGGTGTGTGTGTGTGTGTCTGCAGTGTGACCTAATGGTTTGCAGACTCCCAGTCTAATCCCCTTATAGACAGGTTGTGGCTTAGATCGATTCCTGAGATATATAATAGATGTGAGTGCCCAAGCACAACTGTGGTTCACTCTTCATGTCTATGTGCACATATAGATCTGTGTCTGGCTGATAAATCTGTGTCTTTGTTTGTTGCACCGAATCCATGTTTGTGGTGGAATTCATTCAAAGAACCTTTACAGCATGTCAGCTCATTTAAGTCCAGCAAGAAGAAGGTATTCTAAGCATATTAAACAAACGTTTATACCACCAAAGTTTTACAAACTTTAAAAAGGTCCCATGGCATGAAAATGTCACTGAGGTATTATAACATTAATATGAGTTCCCCCAGCCTGCCTATGGTCCCCCAGTGGCTAGAAATGGTGATAGGTGTAAACCCTTGTGATAGTTGTAAACCTTTGTGAAAATGAAAGCTCAGATAGGCCGATCTGGAATCTTGCTCCTTATGAGAGACTTGAGACTTGACTTGGACTTGAGCTCAGAGACTTGTGAGCATCTCTGCTCAAACCTTATGACAGCACCATACAGGCAGTCATATCCAGTAAGCAAGTTTAATTCATACAGCTTACATGCATGACACATCAGACTACTAATACAATTATGTTTCCAGGGAAAGTCTCACTAAAATTAACAACAAATGAGGACAACCTATGCAATTTCACAAAAATTGCCAACAATCAATAAAAAAAGGCTGTGGATTCCACGGCGAATGCAACAGAAGTCAAATGACCTGGCAATTCATACAGAATCCTCAGTATAGAGCATCATCAAGGCACACAACACCTAGGCTAGTAACAGTAACAGCGGCTGCAGCCTGTAACGTTTGTGCACAAACACAAAACTTTGTTCCCCACTAACAAAGAACATTTAAGGAACGTTAGGGACACCAGTAGGGGGGCCTCTGCTCTGAGGTGACCGATTCAAGTGTTCAATGAGGAAGACAACGCTACAGGACCGACCACACTGCACAGCTTCGCAAGCTCACAAAAAGAGAAGGGCCCCTTGCACTCCCATTCAAAAGGCGAGGTGAGAGTTGTGCTTTAAATGGATTGTATATATCTTGCACTTTGTTTGCTGCTGTGCACGACGT
>NC_045735.1:14515371-14518511 GCF_008692095.1 Etheostoma spectabile | reverse complement strand
GTCGCATTGTATGTTTTGTGTCATCGTGTTAACATGCTTGGGTTCTTGTTACAAATAAGATATTTTTTTTTGTCCTTTTTAATTAGTTGTAGTGTACAGTACAAAAAAATAAAGCCAGCTCAATCAAAGTCCTTTAGGCAAGTTGATCGGTGGCCATCTTGCAACACACTTTAGGCAGTTATCGGCAACCTGAGTGAAGGGGAAAGCATACAGCAAGAGACGTAATATGTGTAGGCTACACAGCTGCAATACTGGCTACAAACTAACCCCATGCATTTCTGTGGATGCTGTGTCTCCCCATTGCAAAGTCTCTGTGCTACAATGCAGAAATCCTGTCACATACAATGTTAACACTGACTGTATACATTAAAATATTCTTTTTGCAATCAGAACAAATTGTATGGTCTGTTATTTCAGATGAATCCATTCCACAAACAAGAAACCATTCCATTACAGGGCGTGTGTCTGGAATCCCTGTCCGTAAGTTAACATTATGCATGCATTTAGGAAACAGTCATATTTCCTGCCATCGAACTACATTTAACCTGGTGCATATCATGCGACTGTTCTGATGTGTGTGCGTGTCTCTTCCTTTCAAGTCAGCAGACGTCATTGCCTCCACCACCTGCATGTAAGTTGCAAGACAAGTGATTGTCTACACGTAACAGCATAGGTTCATCTTTTGCAATGGCATATGAAAGAAACCTACCATAAATGAACTGACCAATATTCATATGTACTTTTTTTTTTAGATGAGTCAAAACCACACAGGAAACCAGCCGGTCGCCCAGAGCTGGATGGGTCTATTGTAATGCAAGCTCTGCCTGCCACTTCAGCTTGACTCTACTCAAGCACATTGCTATTGTTGTTAAGGCTATATATATATATATATATATATATATATATATATATATATATATATATATATATATATATATATATATATATATATATATTGTAAGAGTAACATGCAAGTCTTATCAACCAAATCCCAACTAAACCAGAGACAATCCCAATGTAATAACAACATAAGCATACATTAGTGCTGCTTTTGGACACCCAGAATAACGTATAGGTCATACCATAAAACTCATTTATATAACGATGTGCGTTGATATATCTTGCACGCCTAACAAAGCACGCGTACCAGTACTTATTCAAAGTAGGCTAGCAGTATGAAATAAAAGTGGCAGTTTTTATTTAAACTTCACATTTACTTGGTTGAATCTCCCTTTAAAACTCGCGAAACTTAACTTATGTAGCAATTTTCAAAACACAGATACAAAATGCTTTACAGAACCCAGAGTTAAAGAGAAAAGATTTTAAAAAAATCCGCCGATCTGAGCAGGAATATGCTGCACAGTTCTCTCTGGCATCTTATATCTTCTGCTGCTAAGTAACGAGTATGACCGGTCCAAGATGGCGGCTGGATTTCTTGCGCTCAGCCTACCAATGCGGCGTCTCTTTATTATGTCTATGGCTTGAACAACGTTCTGCCGGTGTTATGTGCCTTCTCAAGCCACTCTTAAAAAAGAACAACCTAGACAAGTCACTAATGAGCAACTATAGGCCCAATATCAAACCTTCCGTTTTAAGTAAAATCATTGAAAAGTAGTCTTTCAACAACTCAACCATTTCTTGTCACTAAGCCAACCGTTTTGATACCTTTCAGTGGGTTTCCGACCACACACAGCACTGAAACGGCTCTTGTCAAAGTCTTTAATGACAACACCTTAACACAGATAATGGCAAAATTTCAATCTTAGTATTACTTGATCTCAGTGCTGCATTTGACCCGGTCGACCACACGATATACTACTAGACCGATTGGAAAACTGCGTGGCCTTGTCTGGTCAGTACTAAACTGGTTTGAATCCTACCTAAAGAATAGGGATTACTTTGGTCTATAGGTAATATGCATCTGAGCGTCAATATGACGTGCGGAGTTCCGCAAGGCTCCATTCTGGGGCCTTCTGTTAACATCTACATGCTTCCACTGGCTCAGATTATGGAGAAAAACAAAATAAGTTACCATAGTTATGCGACGACACACAAATTTACATAACCTTATCGCCAGGGGGACTATAGTCCAATACAAAAAAACTAAGTGCATCGAACAAATAACGGCTGGATGTGCCAGAACTTTCTGAAAAATGAAGGAAAAACTGAGGTGTTGTTTTTGGAGCAAGAGAGGAACGATTAAAAGTCTGCGCTCAGCTTCAAACAACAATGTTAAAAACAACAGACAAAGCCAGAAATCTTGGTGTAGTCATGGACTCAGACCTGAACTAACAGCCACATTAAGACAATTACAAAGTCAGCCTACTATCACCTAGAATAATTCAAGGGTTAAAGGACTATGTGTCAACAGGATTTGGAAAAACGTGCCATGCCTTTATCTTCAGTAGACTTGACTACTGTAACGGGGTCTTACGGTCTCCCTAAAAAATCAATCAGACGCTGCAGCTGATTCAGAACGCTGCTGCTCGAGTCCTCACTAAGACCAAGAGACGGATCACATCACTCCAGTTGAAGTCTTACACTGGCTTCCTGTGTCTCAAAGAATTGATTTCAAAGTATCTTGCAGTTATAATAACTTAACGGTTAGGTCCAAAATATATTGCTGATCTGCTACTACACTATGAACCACCCAGACCCCTCAGGTCATCTGGGACAGGTCTGCTTTCTGTCCCCAGAGTAGAAAACAGGGTGAAGCAGCTTTCAGTTTCTATGCTCCTCATATCTGGAATAAACTCCCAGAAACCTGTAGATCCGCTGCTACTCTCAGTTCTTTTAAATCAAGGCTGAAGACCTTTCTATTTGATGCTGCCTTTCTTTAAATGACTAATCATTTCTTAATTCTTAGCTGCACTGTAAATTTATTTTGTGTTTATTTCTCTTGTTTTTAACTGTCTATTCATGTGTTTTACCGTTTTTAATGTTGTGATTTTTAAACTGTTTTACTTGTGTTTTATCGTTTAACTGATTTTGTGTAAAGCACTTTGAATGCCTTGTTGCTGAAATGTGCTATACAAATAAAGCTGCCTTGCCTTGCCTTGCCTTGCCTTCTGGTTTTTCCACCTTCTGGTTTCCGAGCCTGTCCAGATGCCGTGTAAACCTCAACGGCTACCCACGTCGAC
>NC_045735.1:14501612-14515361 GCF_008692095.1 Etheostoma spectabile | reverse complement strand
CAAATTCTTAAACATTTTACTGGCCTTTGCATGTCACACCTCAATATAAACTATATCCTACTGAACTGAATATCTGTGCACGACACTACAATAACATTGTACACATAGACCGTATTACGGATTGTACAGCGGGAAAATTGTGTTTTAAAAGGAATTACAATGATCCGTGTCGCGCTGGGTTCGAACCTTCAACAAAAATAACATAAGAGTCCACTGCACCGTCCACTACACCATCACACCATCCACGTTTCTAGTGAAAAAAAACCACTTTGTTTTCTCTCAGTAGAACAAGAATCACAATTTAACAGCGCAAACCGAAACAACTTGTTACCTTGATTTAAGCTTAAAATCATGATTAAATCGTGCACTATAACCTCCTGCTACACCTCTGCGCTATCCGTGGGCAAGGGCTTGTCAGAAATGATACCAGGCAGCACACGGTTTGTGAAACAATCAGTCTAAAACTGGTTACCTTAGCCTGGAAACGCGTGACCTTGAGGCTCTCAAACAGCTACCAAAAACGAACGTTCTGGGAACCAAAAAATGTTAGTTGGGTTATCGACACTCACTTTTGGACGCACACCTGTTGCACCGAGAAGTCATCCACAATCTGCAGCCGTTCATTCTTAAAGCACTGCGGTAGATAGGCTTCTGCAACCGATTCAATCAGTCACTCGATCTTGCCCTCATTCATTTTACATTGTATATGTTTTTTACAGTCCCGCTGTGACAGGGTTCATGAAAAACAGCAGAAATACCGTGCGCACCTGTAGAAGCCACTACCATTAGCATAGCCACACCCAGCATGCACCTGGTTGATTGTTTGCTGTGCATCATCGTAGGTGTGTTTGATTTGGGTCACTAGGGTTAGCGTGCCAGCCGGGTGGTGCATGTATGCAATCTTTTAGGTTGTAATACTGACCACAAACCAAAAAGGTCATCCTTAATTATATTGCAAATCCACTATTTATTTGGTACTGTTCAGAAACTGCCAACAAAACCACAAACTATTATATTATTAGATGTTTTAGTCTTTCCCTCCGTCCCTCCTCCATTTATAGTTGAGGTGTTTTTTTGTCTCAACAAACAACATGATTGTAAAAGACATAAATCTACTGTAATTTGTCAAATATTAGCTTCAATCACTGGTGTTTAGATCATATCTATTTAGTTGCTGGTAAAAACATTAAGCAGAAGATTTCATGATCACTTTTAAGAAACCATTCTCTTCGTTCTGTTAAGCTGAGTATTTGCAAGATGTGATGTTATTTTCTCCAAAATAAACCTTACATCTTTAATTCTAAGGGACCCTGAAACTTGACGTTTATGTTTTGGATTAATGAAAAAAAGCTCTGCTGTCAAGTCTGTTCTAACTGTGCCGTGAACAATTTATTTCATGTCATCTGCATTTTTGTAGTTAACCACAGGAGTGATAGCAAAAAAAGATAGTCGAAGTTGGCCCAGTAATCAAAGTAACGTGTTTTTGAGAAGTGGCTGCCATTGAACATTGATTGTTAGTTTAATATTGATGATCCTAATGCTTTTAGGAATGGTGAAGAGATGCTGGCCTTCAGCGCAATGACCAATTCCGAGCATTAGTATTATATTGAAGTGTATTTTGTGTTGATGTTCAGTCATTCATGTCTATTCCCATATCTGAGGCCACTCATGGATCCAGAGGAATCATTATATTAGATAACAACTAAACTTTGCAATGTCAGCGGTGGGCATATGCAGCTTCTCATGACAGCAAATCTCTTTCACCTCAATGGGGATCTGTGTGTGTGTGTGTGTGTGTGTGTGTGTGTGTGTGTAAGTGGGAGTTGGTCTTTAAAGCACAGTTGCAGAAGCAGACAGTGTGCCCACCGTGCAGCTGGAGTGTCTGCCCGCACCTGGCACTCCATCAAAGACAACTAGACTTGGACGGAAAGAGAAAAAGACATGAAAGGGAGACAAGGGGATGGAGACGAGAGAGGGCTTATCTTACGAGGCATATGGTCTGAATGAGGAGACAGATGTTTCTGTGTGGATTGGAGAGTGAGCAAACACACTCTCTGTTGCATCTGCTATTGCAACCCCCCCCATGGGATTAACAGACAGATGTGTGGAGAGGCCGCACTGGCATGCTGTGACTCTCAGAGCTCACCCAACCTCTCTTTAATGACAAAGTCTATTCTCCTCATCACACTTCTTTTACAATTCCTTCAGAGTTGCTCAAACTCTGCATCTCACCTCTCAGACTCCCCTCAAACTGCTTTTTTTCAGTTCCTCATTTTCTTATTTTTCTTACTGTAGTTTATGTGTGAATAATTCTGTCACAATCACTCATGTACTAGAGTATGCAATAATAATAATATGTTGATAACTGATCAGTGCTCTCAGTGCTAGCCTTGAATTACTGCTTATTTATAAGAGAGTGCTCAATGTAAGATTTTGCAATTTCACAAGGTACCTACACAAACGTCAGTGAGATACACAGTGATGCTAAAAATATTTAGTAATGTCATTACAACAGTTAAAATACAATCATTAACTTCCATGACTGCTTCCCAGTGAAGCCATTTTAAGATAAATGTCCAGCTTTTTAAAGCCAATCTGTAAAATTTCATGTGGAGTTGGATAATTCCAATTACAATGACTGGGTTTGTTTGTAGACATTATAGGAAAACGCTCATTTGGTTTCTGTCTGTCTCTGGTTTATGTCTGTATCTTCTGTCTTTTCCCTCATTCCTTTCTGTAAATGTGCAAAGGTAAGTACGGTGTCAAGTCTCAGCTGGTCTCCTGTTTTTGTCCTGTTATTCCTTCCCCCGGGGTAGAAGCTGTTGCTAATACAGCTATAAATCATGTTGTGTGTGTGTGTGTGTGTGTGTGTGTGTGTGTGTGTGTGTGTGTGTGTGTGTGTGTGTGTGTGTGAGAGAGAGAGCGAGAGAGAGAGAGAGAGAGAGAGAGAGAGAGAGAGAGAGAGACTTGATAAAGAAGCACAACTTAAAGGCACAGAGGGATGGTAAAGGTGATACAAACTGACATATTGTCTTGCTTTCAAAAGATTTTGGGATGTTATTGGTGACTGCATCATGACACAATTTACAGTTAAGACACTCAGAGATAACAATTAAACTTGGTTTCCCTTGTCTAGAAAAAAGGAAGGTTTTGGTGAATTGTATATTGTTATGAAATACTGTATATTTTTGTATTTACAAATTAGTGATATGTTATAGTTGCACCAATTCCAGTCCAATAACTTTCACTGATTTGGATGAGAGTGTCAGCTGACTGGATGTAAATGTAAATATGGCGCCAGACTGTTATTACAAACCAAACCTTGGAAAGAGATTATATGTTTTGTCTGATGCAGGTCAAATTCCTTGACATTGCATGTGATGTGTGGCATTGATAATAATTCCCTAATCTGTGTTACTATAGCCAGGAGGATTACACATTGTTTTTTTTGTCTTGGGCACATCACATGAAAAACACATCACATGCATCCACAATCAGACGCCGCTCTGCATTGTTAGTTTGTAAGCTGATATTTTCTACATGTAAGGTAGAGAGAGAGAGAGAGAGAGAGGGAGGTATGGTGAATTACGGCTTCCTATGTAGGGATGTCCCAACAGTTAGTCTATGCATTTCATTAGAGCAAAAATCCAAATATACATACACACACATGAAAATAAACACCCTGGCAGCCTTGCTGCAATTTGTTACTTCTATTTACTGTATATCTGTTACAGTTGTGGAGGAGAGGAGGATTGAGAGAGGGTAGGCGAAGGACTGGGAATTGGAGAATGCAGGGAAATTGGGCAAGGGGCAGAGAGAGAGGGATCTAGAGAATAGCAGGGGAGAGAAGTAGAAAAGAGAGGACGGGGGGAGGGAGAAAGAAGCGTGAGAGGACTGCTTAAATAAAACAGAACGTGGGAACAAGAGAAATAGCCGAAGAAGGACAGAGACATATGAGAGAAAAAAGAGGTCTGTAGGATTCTGGGACAGCTTAGATCTCGCTGAACAAGATGACATCCTCTGTTGCCATGACAACTGCCTCCCTGTGAGCGATCACTCGGTCCCATGCTCGCTCGCCCACAGAGATGAGGCACACACACACACACACACACACACATACACAACTCTTTAACATGTACTCAAACTCCCACGCTTCCTGGTAACTTACCTCTCATCCGCCCACCTCTCTCTCTCCATCCTCCCACTCTCCAGCCATCCGTCCATCAATGCAGTCTAGCTCCCAACACCTCAACATCCATGCTTCCTTGTACTCTGTCTGCCACCCTTTTATATTTTCAAAAAGTAATTTCCTTTCTTTAGTGATTTCTTTAAATAATGTTTCAATTTTTTTTAATTCTTTATTTATCTCATGTTTAACTTGTCAAAATGGATGTCTATGTGTTTGTGTAGCCAGATTAGGTGGGAGTGTGTTTGTTGGTATGCAGTGTTTGTTCAATGCATCACACGCACTGCTAGATCGCGCTGTAAGGCACCTCAGAGCAGACCACAGCTGTGGAACGGAATCCACAGACACTCAGAGTGACTCCAGAGTACAAATCCATGTACGGTTTTTGGATGTGTGTAAATCAACAAAAACACTCGTAGACAAACACACACACACACACACAGTGAAAAACAGGATAGAACACATTCAGCACAAGGTCACATTAACATGAATATTCTGTACACATGCTGTTCTGCACACATCCACTGGAGGAGAGGCAGTTGGCACAGAGGGGAAGGGCATTGCTGACCAGTATTCAACCTAGCCTTGTCTCTGCCAAGGCAAAGAGTGCCAGCAAACATGCTGCCCCTACACACACACACACACACACACACACACACACACACACACAAACACACAGTGGCCTTGGCCAAAAGAATCCCAGGGACAAACAAGATGTAGCAGCAATCAACTTGTTATGAAGTGGAAACCATTAAATCCATACTGACAAGTTATGCTGAAATTTCTTACCTCCTTTTGTCACAATAGAAAGAGGGTTAACTGGACCCATTGGGTGTAATTGTATGGTAGTGTGATACAAATTGATTCTGCAGAGGACATTGTGGCATCATGCACATTAGAGCATAGAATCATTAAATGGAAAACAGCAATGAATGGGACATTAGGGTGTAGGATGTGATGTGGTAAAAACCAACAGACCCATTTGTAACATTCTGTACCAAAGTCTGTCACAATCGCTGTCCAAGGTGCTGGTCATGTGACACGCAGGGATGGAGAGCTGCTGGTGTACTGACAGCAGTCTGTGCAGTTAATTTACTGATTCAAACTGACACGTAAAATGTGTAACGTAAAGTAAAATATCCTTCAGGGAAGACATGAAGACACAATTCGCTTATTTTTACACATCAATAGTGCCTGTTGAAATGCACTCAACACGTTCACTGTGTTTTATTTTGGTATAAATCATACTATTATTTTGCATTTCTGAAATGAATGCATAATAGTATACCCCACGGCACACAATACATCATACAGCTACTCGTTACTTCACTAGATGCACTTTTGGATGGGAAACTAATGGAATGCTCTGAAATTCATTTATTTTCTTCTCAAACATGCTTCTTGTTTTCCACATGATGGAAGGCTGGGCCTATCTCAGTATGCACTAGAGAAACACCCCGAAAAGGTCAACAATCTACAAGGGTGACACAGACTTATACACATACCTGTAGGCAGTTGAGAGTCCCCATTCTACCTGACTTTGATGTCCATGGAGCTTAGGGGGAAACTGGAGTAGCCTACTGTAAGGGGAAACCTTGTGGAAGACAATGCAAACTCAGCACAGTATGTGAGCTTTTCTTGCTGGGAGTTGACAGTGCTTATCACTAAGCCACTGGGTCACGTCACACACAGTCTGTTCAAATTAAAGTCGGTCACTGAGGACCTTCGTGGCAGAGTGGATAACAGACCACATTTGCGTAAATAGCATACTAAGCTGTCTGTGATGAGTCGGTAAAACTAATATTTGTTCTTTGTGTACATTCCAGCATGCCTCTCTAACTGTGTGAAACTGAACGTATGCGACTACCTGCCGCTTTATGCATGCAACGTGGCTTAATGGCAGCCAGTTTACTGAAAATCATGACCATTTTAAAGTTTGTTGATGAATAAAAGTCATACTCTAACATAGCTTTAAAGGAAGCCATACTAGCTATAATTCACTGAATTCTTCAGGGACGTTTAGCCTGTTATTGTAACAATAGATTGTGGCATTCATCTCCTTTTCCTTTTGCAATGTGTACTATAAAAACATAAGGAGGCAGTTCTTGAAGTCAAGGAATGAAACAAAGGTCTTCTGAAATGATCAGAAATGTGAATGTGAAACTAAGGAAACTGCTTTAGCATTGCAAAAAAAATAAATCAGCTAAATCCTGGTGTGACGATAACAAAGTAGTTGAACTTCATCACGTTTAAGAAGGACCTGGCTACACTTTTTGATAGGAGAAACCGCCTGTGTTGTTTTCCATCTCTACCTTTGTGCGTGAACATTTCAAAGAAATGACTCCTTTGGTTCTTTGTTTATGTAGTGCTTAGTACACTTACAGTGTGGGAGCCCTGTCTGGCTTACAGTATATGGCTTAGACAGGGACATACCTGTAACCTCCTTACTTCTGCTAGCACAGTTTGTTGGTGGGATTTAGACAAAAAGCCTCCGGTGGGCGGTTCTTTGCTGTCTGAACAACCTTTCCACTCAGTCAGGTTCTAATCAAGGTGCATTATTGTGTATTTTAACCCAGTTGGGAGTACATCCCATCATAAACAACCTTTGCTTCTGTATTTTAAGTCCATCAGGGGGTAGACACAAAACAGGAATGATAATTACCTAAAATAACTCCAGTTGTGATTATGTGCACAGTCCTTAACTGGCCCTTTCTTTTTGTGTTGGTGAGTTCAAGGGAACAAGACCAGTAACTTCCAAAATGATAATTCCAGCAAGATGTCTCAGGATGCTGAAGTAGAGAAATGACGGGGGAAGACTGACACAGAACTGGAACCCCTCTTGGTATCCTGTTTTATCTTTGTACTTTCACAACAATCCCCTCCAAATGCTTGCCTCATTTCATAGTTTGTCTAATTTTAGCATTACCTTTAGATGAATCAGATACTGGTGTTGACTGACACACTGACTAACAATTAAAGTAAATATCTAATAATTTGCATTGACATTTGACTGACCTTATTTAACAAACTCTCCTTTTATACAACAGGTGTATAATTGGCATCAAATATACAAGTGCAAAGGTTGGTAGTGGTGGAAAAAGGTCCAAAAATGATCAAGTCCCACATAACGGTGTCCCTGCTGCAAGTGTAAACAAATCCTAAAGTGTAATCAATAGTACATTTCAAGTGTGTGTGTGTGTGTGTGTGTGTGTGGGACCTGGGTCAGGTTCTGAAGCGGATTATTTCTCCGTCTGTGGAGTCATCCAGACTAGGCCTTTGATATTTCTCATAGTACTCTTTTTAAAACACAATACAACTTTGGCTGCTATGAGGTAATACACACACACACACACACACACACACACACACACACACACACACACACGCGTAGACGCACACAAAGACAAACCCTCACAGTGTTCGATCAAAGTTGGAGGTGCAGCCGCTATTTTCATTCATCCAGAGTCTGCCCTGGCTCCTGCTATTGATCCCATTTTACCGGGTGTTTAATTCACAGCCAGAGTACACCTGCCACAGCCTTCACTTCCAACACCTCTCTCAGTGTCTATCGATCATATAGTAGCATTTCAACTGAACTCAGTGCCTGTATTTTCACTGTGTTTTATTTTCACTGTGTTTTATTGCCGCGCTCATGGCATTTTTATTATGTATGCTTTTGCATCAGTGCTACAAAATAAATGCAATTTGATCTTCAAAGGGTCCTTTTTCCTTTAAGAACAAGTAGCTGAACTCACAAAGGATGCTGGTGCACTTTTTTGACCTCCGGAGGATTTCTTCTTGCACAGATATCGTTGCAAACTCCAGCTGAAAGCTATTGTAAACATTAAAAACAATTTACAACGCAATAATCGTAACAGCACTGAGGTAAAGTTGTGTGCATTATGTAAAATGTCCACTTGTAAGTGTGTGTAAGTTAGTGAGTGTGTAAGAAAGAGGGGGAGATAAAGCCTTTTAAGTAATCCTGAAATCACGTGCAGCTTATTTTCTCCTTATCCTGTATGACTGAGAAGTCTTGTGATTATAGTCCCTTGCTTTGGTCACTCTCTCTCTCTCTCTTTCTCCTTTTTTCTTCTTTCCCTCTAACATGGGAAAGGAATCTAGAAGAACTAAAAAGACAGGGCCTGTGAGTAAAGAGAAACAACTATCAGTCTCTCAGCAGTCTGTTGCCTTAGAGACCAGCAGTGAGCGAGAGATGAATCTGAAAAATCTTCTGTGTGTGTGTGTGTGTGTGGTCCTAGGTGCGCTACTTGTTGGGACCAAAATTGTGAAAACAGTATACTTATGGGACCTGAGGCTTTGTGGACCAAAATGCTGGTCCCCATACCGTTAAAGGGCTTTTTGAGGACTAAGACTTGGTTTTAGGAGTAGGTTAGAGTTAGGTTATGGTAGTGTTATGTAGGGGTGAGGGTTAGGCATTTAGGTTTGATGGTTAGTTGTAAGGGGCTAGGAATGCATTATGTCAATGACTGGTCCCCACAAAGATAGGCAGACACCGAGGTGTGTGTGTTGTGTTGTGTGTGTGTGTGTGGTGTGTGTGTGTGGTGTGTGGTGTGTGTGGTGTGTGTGTGTGTGTGTGTGTGTGTGGTGTGTGTGTGTGGTGTGTTGTGTGTGTTGTGTAAAGGGATTGGCTTCTGACACACACCAGAGGAAAATGCCCACATAACGTCTCTCCCAGCTCCCTCTGCCCTGTGTTTTTCTCTCACAAATTGTTACATCAATGCTGAAAATCTGATCCAATTAATATAAATTAGAGAGTGCCACTGTCTTTCTCCAGTGCATGCCCTCACCTCTGAACCAATAATGAATTGTGTCTTCGTGTCACTGGGGTGAAAAGAAACCAGTGTTAAGTGAGGCACAAAATGTTATTTTCTGAGGCTGTTAATAAGACAGGAGTGTCAGGAGAAAGGAGAGGTCTGGTGGAGGCAAAAGGCTGGTTGGGTAACTAGACAGAAAGGTTTTGGTACATATCAATCAACATCATATTTAAATTTGTGACTGGATTTAAAAAACATTTATGAATTAATCTCATTTACATGGCCCTTATCTTGGGTCTTCTTTGTGGGATTGTTTTTTTTTCATATTAAATTGGTGTTAGTCACTGAAACTAGCTAATTAACAACCAGAAATACTCCAACAGTGTAGTCAACCCCAGGTTTACGTATTATTTGCTTAGCAGCCAGAAGTCCCAACTGGAAGCTATATTGGTTCTCAAAGAAATTATCATCAATATCTGAACATTCAAGGGACAGTAGGCTATGTCATAACCTTCAAAAGTATTTTCAGATGATGGATGTCTGCAGTGTGAAGGTAAAGACGGTATAGTGCAGGCTGGCTGCAGTCACATGGCAGATCAGAAGCAGGTCACCCAGGACAATAAATCAACAAACAAGAACTATGGAATCTGGACTTTTTCTTTGTAAAAGCGGATTTTCAGCATATTAGAGAGAGAGTGACCGGTAACACATACTGCGAGAAAATCATAATCCTCTTCTCAGAGGAATGGAGAAATGTTTCTCCTCAGGTCTTAAGTGCCTTTAACAAGAGAGACATTGGAAATAAATAATGTGGTTTAGTGCCAGAAGAATATATCTGATTTGCATTACTTTTGAATTTGCTGTGCATTTGATTGAATCAGTGAATTTGAAACAATATGTTGCTGTCCGATTTTTAGTAGTCACCTTCCAAAGCTCACAAAACGTTTCCTTTTGTTAGTGTGTGTGTGTGTGTGTGTTGTAATGTGGATTATAACAAGGCTGAGCATTTTATTTTTCTTCTTAAAAGCTTTTTAGGGATTTAGGTAGGACATTTATCAGGGGATGTCGATCAAGTGTGTTGTGGTCACAACGTTAAAACCAAATAACTGCCTACAGATATAACACTTTAAAATTGATTTTCATTGGACCTGGGGCCCATCTAAATAATACTGTTCTTTGCTGGAGCCCCACCCAAATGTCTGTGTATAGGACACAAGTCTGGATTAACTGTCTATGGGGACACAGACATGGTGGAGAGTGAAATCTGCTTTTTTTAAACTTATGAATTAATAATGTAATAATCTACAATATCATGTAATAATACCTCTAATCTACCTTTAAACATAAACACAAAATCCATTGTACACGTTTGTTAGAAAAAGTACATGTTGTTGTATGTCAGTTTAGCTTATACTGCAAAAGAGTGACACTGTTGCTGAAATGTTGTCCACTTACCCAGGTGTTTTCACTGCTGCCTGATTAGACCTGTCCTGTTAATTTGTTGCACCTGTGAGGGCAGGACAGTTTACACCCGTACCATTGTTGGTCTAAACAGCCAGAGTGATGGAAAACACCTGGGTGTGAAGATTTTAGCGTAAAATCAAATCCAGACATAAGTCAGTAAAGCTATGGTTTATTCATATGAACATGTTGAGAACTGGATACATCTTTGGTTCTATAATCTGTCTCATTATATTGTATATAATATGTACATGTTATATATATATATGCATTTATCCCATAATTACAAATATTACAAATATTGAACAGTGGAATATAAATGTAATATATAAAACCATTGAATTAAAATGGAAACAATATTGTCATAGTCTTTTGAATATGTTGCCATGGAAATTAGTCCAATTCCACCTCAGTGATGAAAAGTAAGGCCATACCTTTAAGTGCACTATATGTAAATATAAATATATAGTGAATATTTCTATTGAAGACATTGAATAAAATAATTTGTGTTAGAAAAGTCACTTTAATTACATCAATATGAACTGATAAACATTATTGCAGCCGCCAGATGTCCATGACGGAAGTCAAGAAAAGACAATGACAAAGTAAAATAAATGAAACCAGATTTAAAGAAACCATATAGCTAATAATGTAGCTGTAGTGTTATCAGGACTGAGATTGAATTGCTTTGGTTATCTAGAAGAAAACTATACATAAATGTGCTTTTTTGTCTGCTTATTAGCCCAGAATGGCATGTGAAAAACTAAAAATAAATTGAGTGAGGAGAAAGAAACAAGCAGAGACCAAAGAAAAAGTGGGCAAAAGAAGGAGGGAAAAAAGAAACACCTAATGTGGTTATTAAATAGAGATCCCCTCCATGGACCTTTATACAGAAATAAACTCAGGGACAGAAAGATTTGCTGCAATCTTTCTGTCCATGTGTTCATTAACTGTGTCTCCATGGTAACTGAAGTGGCAGTGTCAAGGCTTGAAGTCACCCAGAGGGTGACCTTGTCTTTGACAAGCACACACAGCTGCAGCCATCTCTCGTTCTCTCTTTCTGTCTCCATTTCTTGAGCCAGCTGCCTGTCTGTCATCCACTCACCCCACCCAAGCTACCGGACAGGAAAATTGTTGGCATCTATACATGGTTCCTAAAAAAACAGCCAAAGTAGTTCTCCCTCTGTCTCCTGCTCACAGACAAACTTGACTTTGTGTGTAATGAGATACAAAAGATGATCCAACTGTCAGGGACTATTACTGGGATCTAAAGCAGGAGGAGCATGTCCCGCCTTTGTCCTTCTCTAACTGGGGGGTGATGGTGTCTGGGACTTCTGATTGGAGCATGTCATTCTCACTGGCAATGATGTGTTTAACCAAACAGTTAGCTGCTTCATCGATGTTGATGTTTTCCTGAAAAGAGAAGAAAAAACAGGTGGAAAAAATAGAACAGATAGAAAGGTGGAGAAGAGAAGAGAGGAGGAGGCAAGAGAAATTGATTAATCCAAACATTTTTATGAAAGGGAATAAAACAAGTGTGGCAAAAAAAAAAACGTGAGAGCAGGTGAGTGAACCAAATGGGCCGTTACTAAACTGAGTGGATTGATGACACACCAGCCAGCAGCCATGATGTGAACACAAACTGAAAAGGGAGTTTTGCATAAATGTCTTCCCAGCTGCTGCCAGTGGTCTCTGCATGTTGAGGCAGTGACAAATAATAAAACAACCTCATCCCTCCTTTACACACACACACATTGTGATGAGTGAAATAAATAAAGTAAATTGTGTGGAATCTCTGAATTGATGATTTGAGCAGTAGCATTGGAGTGTAAGAAATACAGAAAGAAAAGAAATAACCAAAAATAGTTTAATATTTCTAACTATTTTTGTATGTTTACATGTAAAATATTAGAGATTATTCTCAAACTGAATATTGGTGCCTTACATGCTCTTGCAGACAATAAAATGTATGTCTCTGTAATAACGGTCAGACTCAAAATAGCAAAAAGGCTTTAGACACAAAACTATACAGACTCTCACATAATAGGAATATACATATTCAAACCCAAATTAAATGTTGTGATTAATTACTCAAAATGTTATTCATTTTTCAAGGATCTGCATCTAATAAAATCAAACAAAATTCATTAAAAAGTATGTGCTGCCTTAGTGAAGGCACTCTTTCTAATACTTTCTATTATCAGTTTGTTGCAGCCGTGCACCACCAATAGCTAAAGAGCTAAATAACAAACAAAACAATAGAGAGCAAGTTTCCCTGCGATTATTTGTACTGTATGGATAACGGTTTGTCTGTGTGTGTGTGTGTGTGCGTGCGTGCACGTGTGTGCGCACATCCCAGTCTATTTTCCTCTCTCACCATCCAGCTGTGAGATTCCTGATCCACATTAGCTGCTATCAGGGCTTGTGTGGGTGTCTCAGTGAGTTGTGTATAGGTGGGTGAATCCTGAGCTCATCTCACACTCAGGATTTACTCACCATGTTTTTCATTTCTGTCTGCATCAATAAATCTTGAATTATACTGTATTTTTGTTTATTCAAGTTTAAATGTTTCTTTTTTGTCTTTCATATTTTATCATTTAGGTTTAGGTTACATGTGGTTAAGAATTAAACTGGCAACATGCATACATAAATAAATTCATGATCACATATAGTGTAGTGAAATCTCCAAATCTCCAAAAAATAAAGCTCCTGTTGTTTCATTACATTACTGTGTCTGCATCACATACCAATTGAAGGTACATTTAGGCAATTATAGTGATTTTACCTTTAGATAAAGCCGTAAAGGTTAGCTGTTTCTCCATGTTTCCAGTCTTTATGCTAAGCAAAGTTAATGTCTCCTGGCTCCTGCTACATATTTTAGAAACAGACATGAGAGTGGTATCAATATTCTTAGCTAACTCTCTTGACAAGGAAGCGAATGAGCCTATTTCCAAAAAATGTCAAACTATTCATTTAATTTGTGTCGGTCAGTAGAAAATAGTGGACATTCCTGCACATCCAGTCTGGATGATAGAGAAGCTGATGCAAGCGCAGCTGACCTGAAATTACAAAATTATGTCTGCTGTGAGCAAATACTGTGTAGACAGTAGAGAGTCTGTTAAACTCAGCACTTTTAAAAGGATTTCTGTGTCTCTGTTGTGGCATCTCCACAGGATAATCAGATGCTGGGTCTGATGCAGTCCAGCTGGTCAGGAGTCAGACACTTCTCAAGTACATTTGAACAGGAAGGACAAGCCTTGACCCTCAGAGCTCCTGTTGAAATGTTACTGTGTGTGTGTGTGTGTGTGTGTGTGTGTGTGTGTGTGT
>NC_045735.1:14500267-14501602 GCF_008692095.1 Etheostoma spectabile | reverse complement strand
TGTGTGTGTGTGTGTGTGTGTGTGTGTGTGTGTGTGTGTGCAATCTTTCTAACCTTAGCAGACGTCTCAAACCATCCCACAAAGCCGTTGTCCTGGCAGAACTGCTCCATCTTTATTCCATTATTGGTCAGTACGTCCTGGCCCTGGTCACACTTATTAGCCAAAAGCACAGTGGCTACATGTTTCCCATTGGCAAGTGACAGTTTGGAATCCAAGTCCTCTTTCCATTTGGTGACGGCCTCAAAGGAGGCGGGCCTTGTGACGTCAAACACAATGAAGGCACCTACTGCCTCGCGGTAGTACACACGGGTCATGTTGCCAAACCTCTCCTGACCTAAAAGACACAGATGGACAAGGACGTAGATACACACAGAGAAATTCGTGTTTTTAATTTGTACCCATTTATAGGGAGATCAGCTACATGCTGGCACTGAAAAGGTGATGCTGGACCACCTCAGCAGCAAACCCACACAGAGGATTTTATTACACTATTACATGTGGTGCATGCAAGTATTCCCAACATACCTCGCCCACTCTCTCAAACACACACACATACACACATACGAACACACGCACACACACAGTGGCCTTGGCCAAAAGAATCCCTGTCTGTGTGTCTGTGTGTATGTGAACTGTAAAACTGAGGTAAAATTAATTTGATAAGCTCCGTAGGAATGTTGTATCCACACAATTTTTTCCCATCCATGACGTCTGCCAGAGCACCATCAGTACCAGTCTAACAGTTCAGTTTGCGGGCAAAAATTCAACTGATCCTCCTAAGAACAGTGTGCATTGGAGCGTCGGCTTTGCACAACTGCTGGGATGAGGTCTCAATCAAAGACATATCAGAAGGGCAGAACCTTGTATTATATCAATATGTATCATGGTAGTATTACCATATACCAAGTGAAAAATGAGGTTTCCAGCTTTCTGTGTAAGCCAAATCAAACAGGTTTTATGGGCAAGGACCAATTAAAAATACAAAAAAATGGTTTCAAACTTAAGTGTGTCTCTATAACATTAAATATGAATGACTAAATAGGCAATAATTTATGTTCAGAAAACCTTGTTATGAATAACAGTTCCAAAATCCGAAAGATTAAGGGTCTGGCATTGAGTAATGAAAGTCGCCCATCTCGAGGAGTGTTTCCAAAAGCAGTGCAAAGTGCATTTTAAAATCTCACTGCACGAAATTGGATAACACTACGACCAAACACAACAACACACAGGGAGACATATCCAGAGCTCCATACGCTTAGCTACCTGCGGAGCTAACCGGTAGATTAAACTGTCGTTATCTGTTTAGCTCGCCTCCACCCGCCTATGTCAGATACA
>NC_045735.1:14485629-14500257 GCF_008692095.1 Etheostoma spectabile | reverse complement strand
TGGTGCAGCTGGGCTACAAGGGTATAGTTGATGAGCAGCATTACTCAATGTCAGAGTAACTCAATGAGCAAATTCAAATTGTGCTCTCGCAAGAACTCTGGATTTCCAGGGTAGTGCTTTTAGGAAGAAGCTGATTTAAAAAGTAGGTATTCAGGGTAAGGAGTGTCAATGGCTTCATTTAGAAGTAGAGCAGAAGCACACATCTGGAGTTCTCCTTGTGCCACAAACCTTTACAGCTCAACATATGTATATCTGTGTGATTTCCAAAGGCTAAACAGTAGGAAAGCCCCTCTAATAAGCCCTAAACCAGCCTCACTCACATCTTTACGGTATTTGCCCGTGCAGCTAGCCATGTCACCCTATCAGCCCTGGCCATGGAAAAAAATGGCAGTCAAAAATAGAACGGTTGAAGTTAGAATTTGTCTTGGGAAATGCACAGAAACGGCAAGTGATTTATTACATATTTGGCATGAGAAAACTTCTATTATTATACCCCCAAACAAGCCCACTGCAGTGCTGGCTGAAGTAAAATACCAGATGCAAATTCATTATTTTTAAAAGGCAGATTTAATCCACGTATTTGCCTTGTAACCAGTGTTTTTTTTTTTACATAATCTTGAAATGTCCCTATGAGCCAAACTAAATGGATAATGAACAGGCTACGCAGAACTAAGATTAACAATTCAGGCTTTTCCACCTTAAGGCTTATACTGTCAGAGCACATACAGTACAGACCTATAGCAGTTTTATCTGAGGGAGACACTCATCTATAGTTCACAATAAAAGCTTTCTGTATACAAGGGCCCGGGCCTCAAATCTCCCTCACATGAGTTTAAGACACATGACTGCTTGCGCTTACTGGAGAGGGCGCACAGGAGGGGAGAGAGCAGCAGGTCAGAGGATTCTTCTAAACCTCAGCCGACACTCATGTGAGATGAGACTGCTGTAGCCTTCAGGTTTGTTAACAGCATCCCACTCAAACGCCTCTATTATTACTGTGTTTGCCAAAGGCAATCAAGGCCTTTAAATACTGTATTATGTTAAAGACATTATTTAAAATACTAGTTTCTCCTTTTTTACAGAACATATTCTCTATGTTAATATCCAATGGACTTCTCCACTCTCCAGGTCTGAGTGGACGAGTCATATGAACCCCAATAAATGCATACAGCATAGTACAAAATGAAAATAAAACAAATTACAAAGACTACAGAGTATCCAAGGAATGTCACGCAGTTCAGCATATTGCAGAGAAGAGGTGAGTGGCTAGTGGGGTCACGACATAATTACTCTTATATATTGAATACATGCAGCTATGTATGAATGAATGAATGAATACATTTTTTGCCTTTTAAAATCATAAAGACAACTTAGATGCCATTACTTTGCCCAACATAATGAAGCAGATTTAACTACACTTGGTTTATGAAAGGTCACAAATATTTTGTTGATTTAACATCAACAGAATTCATGTTCAATATGTGATTTTGGTTTCAGAGAAAGTTTCTCTGATTCATGACTTCTATGGATTGAGTGTGTGTTCCTTGTGATTGTAAATAATGAGAAACATGTAATTGCAGATATGCATTGCCAAGTGATTTGAAGTGAGTAATGCCAACAGGTCAGCTGGTACACATGAGGAATTTTAACCCTTAATGTCACCCTGCTACCAAAATGGTTTGATAACAACTGTGATGAAGGGCTCTCATGCTCATTAATCACTGACCTAAACTATCTGTATATCAAAAATACATAATGCTCCACATTTGACTTGAAACAACTATATTTTCCATTTGAGCAGCCGACCTCAGATCAGTCTTTATTTTTTGTTATTTGGAAAGTTTTGTATCTAACCTAAAATGGAAAAAGTCGTTTTTTTATAACCACCACACTGATTGTGAAGCAGATTCATTACATCATGTGACGTTTGAAAAAGAAAAACAACATAATAACAAGCACAATCTCCTCCAGGACTAACAATAGCTTGGCACTAACACTAATGAATTTCCAAAAGGAGCCTACAGCCAATTCTACTTATAAGACAGTTGTTAATAGACCAGGTGCATTTATTTGTCTACCAAATTGCCAACAGAAAAAAACTATTTTCTAAAGAATATTAACCAATAAACTATTATTCATCTATTTGTGACCAGTGTGTCCTATCACATTGGCTACATCTTTAGAAATCCATACATTCTAATTGTTTCAAAGATACTGTATAGGCAGTTATCCTTATTGGCAGTGGCTCACTTCAGAACATGTGTAAAGTTTGAGTCAAAGGAAAGTATATCACAGAAACCACCTGGGAATTTCAAACTTTTCCATACCAGCCCATATTTATTTCCCCTCCTGCAAACATGCCTTAATTCATGTGAGCCTAAAGGCTGGACTGTGTGTTGTACCTGCAATGTCCCACAGCTGTAGGCGCACCGTTTCCTGGTCCCAGTTGAGGACTTTGAGTGCGAAGTCCACCCCAATGGTAGCTCGGTAGTTGGGGCTGAAGTTGTGATGGACATACCGCTTGATGATGCTGGTCTTGCCGACCCCGAGGTCCCCTATCACAAGAATCTTATAAAGATGCTCCTTATTGTGGTTGTTCTGCATGGCGACCGAGGAGGGCGAGAGCTGATCATGAATCCACCGTAATGGAAAGGGCCGGGAGATGAAAGGGGAAAGCAGAGCACAGGACAGCGCGGAGAGAACTGAAGAGAGTTGGGAATGAGAGAAAGGGGAGGTGAGGTACGCCCTGGCCCACAGAGGGAAGTATAGCACAGACGCCTGGACCTTGTGACTCACGCAGGCGAGCTCCCTGGGAGTGACACGACGCATTTAACATCCAAGCGGAGAGGATAAACACTTTTAATATTAAGTCAGCAGCGGAAGAATTATCCACTCATGTTGTCCTTGGGTCAAATTTGACCAGTTTTCAGTATTTTTAATCACAAAAAAAAATGGGCCTTCAAAAATGTCAACATTAGAAAAATCAAAAACCTTTGAAAAAAAACCATCAAAAAAGCACCCACATTAAAAAAGTGACAAGAAATGTCAAAAAAGTGATAGTGTTTTGTTCTTTTCATGATTGACGGGAAGACAAGGGTTAAGTAAAACAGTAGCATGACATGTAAATACTTCAGTACAATTGTTTCACTACAGAACTCAAGTACATGTACTTAGTTACTTTCATGATCACTGTAAGCCAGAAAATGTATCTAAGATTTACCCACTTAAGGAGCTTGTGCCAGTATATCAACAGTTTTGTTTCATCATTCCTTCATCCCCTTATACAGCAAGCTATTGTTTTGCCCATAGAGTGTATGGCTTCACTCTCCTGTTGTAACCTTGTCATGCATTTTTGTTTATGCAAAACCAAACCGCCCCAACCAAAGAAAAAAAAACATTCCAGGAAGATTGAGTTCAAATTGTGTTTCATTGTCTAGCACACACACAAAGAAAACAGACATTTAAAAATGCTTTTAATCTGTCCAATTTAAGAAAAACAGTGCAAATCAGAATAAAAGGCACTACAATCAGTAACATCCCTTAATGGATAGATGAAGAATTCCCTTTAAAATGCTCCGCAGGGAATGCAGACAAATTTCCCCACAGAGAAACATGGCAGTCAGTTTCAAATTGGTGCAAGGACAGAAGATATTACAATTATCCACTGTTGCTTCCCTGAGACAAAGAATCAAGGTCCTGCACCTGACAAGCAAACACAAACACTGACTCGTCCGCATGTGTGTACAAATGCATTTTGATTCCAAGTTTATGTCGGCAGTTGCAGCTTGATTTAAAATGGTTTATACGCAGCTAATCAGTGATTGTTTTAATCAGGAAACATTTTGAACAAAAACGTGGTAGGTAATCATGGCATCATAAGAGCAGAGTAACGCTTTCCCTCAAATTAAAAATCTGCTTTAAGTGGTATGTGTCAATACTTTTAGAAACAAACCAAAAAATAAAAATTATTTATGCTTTTCACTTATGGAAGACTAAAGTTGCCTATATTTACTACATCAACCGTGCCTGGCTGTTAAAACCCCTCATTCCTTTCATCCTGAGTTTACAGCTTCTACAGTTTGGGAATGGGGTTCGCTGCAACTGCAATGCTCTCAATGGCACACTCGTCACTGCCCCTGCGAATTCGGAAGTAGCCGTCCTCGCCCCAGCTGGTGCTCCAGCTGTTCTTGACAATCCAGTACTTCTGTCCGGTCATGTGGCAGCGGCCATACCCCACTAACAGCACGGCATGGTTGGTCAGCTCGAAGGGATTGAAGGGGTCTTCCAGGCCGGTGTGGTAGTAGATGCCCTCCTTATAGTGCATGAAGTCAGGGTAGACCTTGGGAAGGAGAGGGATGATTTATTTTACATTTTGTACCAAATCCAAGATATACATATGAATCAGGAGGCTGTACTGTGTTGTAAAGGATAAATTACAAAACACACTTCATTCACGAGAAACACTTTCTGTCTGGTAACATTTTGGGGTTTGAGGTTGAGGAACAGGAAAAGTCAAACCTGTACTTCCAGGTAATTAGCAAATAGCTTATGTCAAGAGTTGGTGGCATAATACTATATCTGGTGAATTAAATTAGAGTGACAAAACGGCTCCATTTGCAATATGCACAAAAAGCTTAGTTAAGGTTTTGCAATACAAAAGAGAAGCCGCCAAATGATATCATGCAGGGTTTCCCTCAGTGTTTTTATAGCAGAGATGGGCCACCTTCCTTCCAGCAAAGACCACGTCCACTAACATCGGATAAATGAATACACTTTTGACATAAAACTTTAAGCTTTAAAACCCTTAAGCCTACAAGTGGTTGAAATTCACTAATTGTAGAAGGCATGAAAATTAAAATGGTTCTTTCTTTGGTATTAATTCAAAAACCCTATTTGAACATGTGAAAGCCTTACATAGGTCTTCTTGTAGCCTGAATATCTATTGAGTAGGGCTGTCAAAATTAGCGCGATAATAACGAGTTAACGCAATCACATATTAATTTGATTAAGAAAAAATGTCGCAATTAACGCACGTTGTCTTTGACCCCTTGAAGGACCCGTATTGAGGTGTTTGCACAGGGCGCGCGACACTGATGAACAGTAGCTGTGCCGCCAAGTGGTAGTCTCACAGAAGGGTGTGCAGCCAGATTGAAAAGAATCAGCACAGGAGTTTAATTATGGAGAAAGAAGGGATAATGGATGGGAAGTTTATTTTCAAAACTTTGCCAGATAGTAGCCTACACTTGACAAAACGAAAGTTATATGTAGCATTTGTCGAGCTGAGTTTAGTTATCACCGAAGTACATCCAGTCTGAGGTATCACTTGCAAGCCAAGCACACGGATCCCAGCGTAAGCTCTGCTTCTGGTAACGTACGACTAACTACCCTTGACAGCCGTTTTAGAAGCAGATCGATGGATACGTCGACCTCCAGTAAACTGACCCAAGCTATAGCTAAATGGATAGCCACAGCATGCAGACCAGTTTATATAGTGGAAGACGAAGGTCTCCGTGATATTATCCGGATTGCCTCCGGTGACCTCACGTACGAGTTGCCATCCAGGGCCACAGTCAAGTCCAGGATACACGAGTGGTATGACACAGAGAAGGCAAAACTAGCTACGAATTTGGACAACACAGCTTCTGTCGCGCTTACTGGTGACTACTGGACATCGCTAGGTAATCATAGCTATCTTGGAGTAACAGCTCATTACATCGATCAGGAGTGGAAGCTGCATTCACATGCATTGACTGTAATGAGAACTGATGAGAGGCATATGGCTGACGTATGTCATTTTATGGATGTGGCGGGTCAGTGGAACATTGAAGAGAAAGTGAGCACGCTGAACACAGACAGTGCTAGAAATATGATTGCAGCTTCGAAACAGCTACCATTCGAACACCTGCCGTGCACGGCTCATAGTAGTCCTATTCAACGCTCAGTCACAGTGTCTCTACAAAACAGTGCATTTGACGGTGCACTTGTTAAATGTCGCAACTTCTTTACAAATGCAGTAAGTGACAGCCAGTAATAAAACACCCTTGAGATCAATTGGTCTAGTTTTTACTTATTAAGTACATTTGGTATGAATGACAATGTGTCATTACATTTGATAATCTCATTTAACTTCAATTGGAGTGGATTTGAAATAGAATTTTAAAAATGCGATTAATCGTGAGTTAACTCACCATTACTATGCGATTAATCAACTAAAAAATGTTAATCGTTTGACAGCCCTACTATTGAGTCTTAGATTTATGTTTAAAGCTATAGTGCATAGTTTTTGTCAAACCCATGAGGAATTCTAAGTAATGACAACAACACTGTCGGTGCGCCCACATGATACAAGCCTTCCGTGATCCCACACCACCTTTAAGATGCTTTTGGAAAACAAGATCTCTAGCAGATGAAATCTTTCCTAAAATCTCAACTTGTGAAGAGGATTTATTTTGAAATTGGATAAAGTGGCTTCTAGTTTAACTGGACTTCTGCAAGACATGGTGGCTGAATTTGGGCTAAAATAAGCCATTTCTGAACACTTTACCAGAACTTAACTGCATTGACAGATCAAACCCCCAATTGTTTAGTGAACACATACTGTATGTTTTGGAATAGCAGTTAGGAAACTGTGAGCATCTGGTTTACCTCAAAGGCTACCCCCATGGGGCCATTCTTCACCAGTTCCAACATCATTGCCATCTCACTGCATCCCCCATAAAATCCACCGACGTAGTTGTATTCTGCGGTGTACATGCGGCCACAGTTTTGAGGAACGCCACACGGAGAGTCCTTTGCAACATATGGAAAGCATGACTCATCCACAACGCCGAAATCCTGCACATACTTCCCAATAAGGTATGGGAACCCACCATCGCAACCTTAAAGAGGAGAGATGAAGGTTAAATCTGGTTTGTTCAATAGGTCTAAAATTTAGAGTTATCATTATCAAGAAATATTTTAAAAGGTTTACTCGACTTTTTACACTTGGTGAAATCCCTTATGTGGTTCAAGATGGAAAAAAATAAATAAAAAGGCTTTTTCCAAAAAGAATTAGTGGATATTCCATAATCATTGCAGTTATAAAACTGCTTTATATACCGCAGTACTATACTTTTTCAGCATTATCATGTATCACAATATAAGTCACAATAAGAACATCATGAGCATTTTCTAACTGCTGCCCAATTCATATTTGCAAAACTTTGCTATTTTAATGGAAAATTAAATAAGATTTTAGATGGAGAGTTAGTTTACCTTGAGAATATTCAGAACAGGAGACCACTTGTTGCGGGCTGAGGATGGGAGTCTCAGTGTTGTTGGTGAGGATTCGAACACGAGCTTCCAGCATTCCCATGGAAGCAAAAGAGTAGCAGCTTCCGCATGATGCTGAAACAGAACCTCAACGATTTACAATACAATAGCACTGCAATAAATCCTGACTTTGTAAAGCTTGTGATGTTCAGTTTTTCCTCGATTGTCAACTGGTGTTGTACTAGATAGCATTACATTAAGAGGTACTTCTAGTAATTCTGTCCTAATCTATGCAAATAAAGTAGACTAAACATTGGAAGCACCTTTCAATATAATACAATGCTGCAACAACAATAAAAACATGGCGATAATGTCAACACCTCTGACATTGTCAACCAAAACTGTCCAAAGATACTGAAGGTAGACCTGCACATGCGATCTGCTAAAACACCCCTGAAATAAACTCCTAATAAATTGGTAATTCTGTCCACCTGCACATTTGTTCAAGAATATGTTCCAGCCCCAGTACACGCAACAGAGCAAGCCCCTGGTTACCATCAATAATGTGGGACACCAGGATCTTAAATAAAATGCTCTGCAGAAACAAATTAGGTCAGAGAACAGAGGCTGTTGGGATTTGCAGTGAGCTTTAATTGTAGTAATGATTCAAGTTAGGTGGGCAGTGAGAACAGTTTTCATTTAGTTCTAAGTCTCTTAAGACTAATAAGGTGCAACAATATTTAAATTAAAGATCGGTGCTAGTGGGAAAACATTGCATTCCAAATATTCAATAAGTTTCTGAGATGAGAGATGAAAAGTTTGTCATGGTGGACCCATAGTACACAAACCTTAGACCTCTCTCACAGAATTTATAAAGCTTTAATCTGCTACAATGCCAGTTACACCTGCAGCTTCCCTTAAAAGTTACTGTTGGGTTGCATGTGATGTTAAGAGGCAGGCAGACCAATTCATCCTCAATCATACCAATTTTTGTGAACTGAAATGGAACCTGTCAGATCCACCTGACTCAAAACACTAAAGCAAAAATAAGCTCAGCAGCACTGCAAAGTGGCTTAGTGGGCTTCTATTGAAACTCTACAGCCCTCTCCAGATCCTTAAGCCCAGTCCTACAGAGGCCCTCTCAGTCACTCTAACTACTCACCACGAATAATCCCTCCACCCTCACACTAAGCTGTGCAGAAACAAAGGAGGAGAGCAGAAAGCAGACCCAGGTGTGCCAAGAGGGAAGCCAAGTAGGCGAGTGGCTGCTGTTCAGTGTCTGCCCTTACTGACGGCTGCTCAAGTGTAAAAGTACAGCTTTGTCTGCCTCCTGCAAGTCTTCCGATTGATGTAGCTGACATCTCTAATATGTGCACTCAGATACAGTAGAGTACAGTTATCTCTCCATCTTCATTTTGGTATGTCTTGAATGAACTACCTTTGCATGTCGGCACACAACAGTAAATACTGAGCTTCTAGGATTCTGCAGGACAGCAATTGAATTTCACCTTGGTTTCGCACAGGGCTGACGTAGTTAACACCATCAACGTTCCTCCAATCCCAGTGCTCAGGTAGAGCTGCCGCCATCTTGGCTAAATCAGCTTTCACAGGCATAGAACGAACACGCCTAGCGTAAAAATAAGGGAATTGTGTGGTAAATATTTTGCATTGACAAACCGTTTTTACAGAAAACCTATTACTATAGAAAGGAAATGCATGTAGCTCCACCTTAAGTAAGGAGAATCCTTTAGCCAACTTGAAGGTTTTAAGCAGATGCTAGTTGTGCTGTTTTTCCTTCTATTGTTAGTAAAGTGCATGTTTATTTTGCACAGGCTGCTTGGCTGTACAAAATATAGCTAACTGAATTTGGAGACTGCAACACACATCCCAATGAAAATAAAACAAGAGGCCATGTTACACAATGTAGTACTGAAAAACAATAAAATACTGATGTGGAAGAAAAGCAGCCATCTTGTCTTAAGGGGTCATCTGTTTAGGTTTTGTGTGTGATGAGTATTGGTACTGTGTATAAAAGCAGTTTCATACACCTCCTCACCGAATGAATAGGACAAAGCACAGCAGGATTCATGGAGAACAATAACATAGTAGTAATAATAGTAATTTTGAGTATACTAGTTATTAATTTAGGAACCAATATTAGTTAGAGTAAATACTCACACAGGGATACGGGAGGCGGGCCCCCCTGCTCGGTAGTGCAGTTCCTTCAGAGTGTACATCTCATGCTCTGGGTAGGGCGCAGCCTTCCACGATTTCTGAACAGAGTTGATGGAATCAATGAAGTCCAGGTTGTGTCTGTAAGGCTTCTGGAGCAGCCTAGAGGGTGAATAAGGAAACATACAGTACGTGTTTTTTTGTTTGTTTTTTAAAAAGGGGCTTATCTGCCACACAAACAGAACAAAGACATTGGAACAATTGCGTTATGGTTTTGGTGTCACGTCTTGTCTCGTTTTATTTTTTTGTTCCCTGTTTATTACTCTGTTTACTGTTTCATGTCATAGTCCGTGTTTGCTACCTTGTCTTGTCTAGTTGTAGTTCCTGTCTTGTGTCGTCCCACTGTTCGGTTTCCCGTTTTATTTTTGACAGTCTGGGTTTTTTGTTTTGTGGTCTATTTTTACTTCCTGTATTTTCCCGCTCTTGTGATTGATTACCTGATTTTTCCACCTGTTTGCCAGCCCTTGTGTCACCTGACTCTTGTTTTCTCGTTACCCAGTGTATTTAGTCTTTGTCAGGTCATTGTAGTGTTTGTGTATGCCTGTCGTGTCTCCCCGTGTCAGTTTGGGTCTGGTTCCTTGCTTCCTGGATTTTTTTTGGTCTCAGTTTCTGGTTTGTTCAGCTCTTGTTTTTTGATTCCCTGTTCATGTTTTTTTTTTTCTCTTTGGATTAATTTTTGCCTGCCCCTCTCAGGACTACCTTAGTTTGTTTCTACTTTGCTTTTTGTTTAATAAACCGTCAAGCTCAACTTTTGCCTGCCTGCTCTCTGCACTTGGGTCCACCATTCCATGAAACACCTGACAAATTGTTCAGTTGAATCATAGTATGTCATCAATGTTAGTTGGTTAACGTGTACAGCTTTGAAAAAAATACCCACACCTGACAGTATAATGAGATTATACAGTAGCAATGCAAAAAAACTTCTGTTTGTAGGTTTAACTTGGATAATAAAGACCTGCATATCCAAATAACAAGTTTTTGATACAGATGTCAAATACAGCTTTGAAAAGCGGTTGCAAGCTAAATTGTTGCCTTGAGTGCTGAAGACTGTTCCAGTAAGAAACTGCACCTAACAGAATGTTTATGAGTAGTATAACTCCCAGCATTCAATACAGAATCATGTGGAGAAAAGATCCTACTCCAGTTCAAAGTCCAGCCAAGAGACAAGTGTAAATGGGTGCAAATGTTCACATTTCATGCTGAAAGAATGTGTTATCTACAAATTAATACTAAACAGTGTAAATGTTTCAGTTGCAATTGTGAGCTTCCTGAATGTGGGGAAAATATGGCGTGATATAGTGAAGGTGCGATTTCCTGAGTTAGGGGCTTTCATACACACTGACCAAGCATGAGTAATAAAACTTGACATGCATCCCCAAATGGCTTGAAAGTTGGGTGGAAAAGGACTCTTTTTTTTCCCCCCAGTAGAAAGTTAAGCATAAAAATGCACTATATGTTTGTATGGACTTTCATGTAGGAAGAAACAAGGGTTAACTTCCAAAGCTTTGCATTCACAGACAGACCTCATATTCCACTGATCATCTTTATCAGTGGAGGGACATGCTGTAAACATAATGATAAATTGGCAGTTTTGGTGGGGAGCCTAGGCAAGGCAAGGCAAGGCAGCTTTATTTGTATAGCACATTTCAGCAACAAGGGGACAATTCAAAGTGCTTACACAAAATCAGTTAAACAGATAAAACACAAGTAAAAACAGTTAAAAATCACAAGCATTAAAAACCGGTTAAAACACATGAAAGACAGTTAAAAACAAAGAGAACATAAAACACAAGAATAAAATTTACAGTGCACATAAGAAATTTAAAGAAATGATTAGTCATTTAAAGAAAGGAAGCATCAAAAGAAAGGTCAGCTTGATTTAAAGAAATGAGAGTAGTAGCAGCGGATCTACAGGTTTCTGGGAGTTTATTCCAGATATGAGGAGCATAGAAACTGAAAGCTGAAAGCCTAGACAACACGATGGATCATACACATGATTAAATCACTAAATTAAATCATTCTGGATCCAAGAGAAACAATATTTTGTTCAGATATATTTTTATGGTTTAAAATTACACTAAACTTGAAACTTCTGAAAACCTGTAACTTGACAATAACCTTTTTAAATCCAACTGGAACCAAAGAAACCAGGAAGCAGCTTTAGGTTGTTTCAAGTAAATTTCTTCAAGTAATTAATTTCTGTATTGCCTCCTCATCAACAATTGTGCGTCAACATTTTATGTATCAGATGTGAATTCAGACTCAAGGGCCCATTTGCAAGGAATAAGGGAAGAAATGAATGTGTAGGTTAAAGCCGAAATGTGAAATGGCGCAGTACACTGAAAGGACCATCAACACAGCCTTTGCTGAGAGTCTGTGTACAAACAGATTTTCCCATGTACCACTGCTGTCTAGCTCATTAGCTAGCATTTCTCTCCTTTGCATTTTGTGGAATGTAACAAGCTATCATAATGTACGTACCTGCTGCTGAAAACTGGTTTGTAATCTATTTTGGGTGGTACTGGTTTGACTCTCTTCCCCACAAAACAGGCCCAGTTGTGTCCCAGAACATCATGGACCCACCCTGGCAGGGTCTGGTCACAGTAGCTTGTCACCTTAGGGCCATCTTCAGAGTACTGGCAAGGTAGTCAGACAATCAGATTAGGGCAAATCCTCAGGATTTAAAAAAGCAACTGAATAAAGATCACATTAAACCATATATGGTAAGCTAATTTCAGTACATCATTCAAAAGGAATTATGGATCTCGCCATTATTCTCCTATTACTACATTAAACTAACTCAAGTCTAGAAAATGGGGAAGTTGAACTAGACATGAATAAATCATAACCAAGTTTTGAAGACAGAGAGGCTATGACACTTCCCTCAACTCAGAGTCATGTGAGTGACTAGAAATATCACATGACTAAAACATTAACCTTCAATATAGCTTTTAAATGTGCATATTTCCAATTAATTTTAGCCTGCCCTGAATGCATATTTTCCAAATACCATTATCACATGAGGGGAGAGGAAATTGAGTAATAGTGAAACTAAACATTTAATGTCAAAATGTGCTGAATGATGAGATGAACTTTGACAACATAAAGTTCAGAGTGCATAACACAAGTTGAGTTATTATATTAATGGTGAGATAATAACTAACTCAATACAAGCATTTTTAATAGATGGCAGTGAAAACCTGACCCAGGAAAATAGTGTTTTTTGCATAATTACAATGACAAAATACTGAAATGATCACTCAAATAAATGAAGTGTGCATAATATGCATATTTTACCTTGAAGAAGGCAAACCATTTGTACCCATTAAGGACCACTTCAAAGCCCTGGTTGTAGATGAGGGTAAAGAAGCCGATGTTCCCCAGCTCATCAGTGGCTACTGACAGTTTCTCCAGGGTCACCGTCACTGTGCTCTGGCCTGTAGCTGAGGAGGAACAACACACCATACAATGTAGACTACAAGAGTTTAACTGTAGGATATGATTCAAGTTTTAGATTCATTACCAAGCATTAGTCAACAACAACAACAAACACAAATATTAACCCAGTGTTCTTGCAATGTTGAGAATGATTCTATTGCAATCTGATATAATGTTAATATAACGTTCTTGGCTGGCTTTATGTGTGAGTAGTGAGAACTACTGAATGTCCAATTCCTCCTTGTATGCTCAAACACAATTTGCAACTAAAGTTCAGATCCTTGTTCATACATGAAATAAAGGCTTGACATTAAAGCATTTTATAATGACTTAGGTCAGTCAGGTATAATATTTCATACTTGCTGGTCACTCACTGTCATTAGTCGTAAGGATACTATGTGTATTATGTTTTTCAAACCAGACTAACGTTACTCAAAAAGGAAAGGATAGGGAAATCACCTGCTTTGGTTTCTGTCTCTATTAAAAATTCAACGGGTCACCTGATTTCCAAATTGCGGAACTACTCAAGAATACCGTTAATAATCTCCTTCCATAACTTCCGACCATGGTCCCATAATGTGAGCAGTTTATAGTGTGGTGGCTGTTTTACCTTCAGCGGAGCAGTTAATGGTCTTGTCGTGTCCTCCTTTGGACACTTGAAACACCCATGTCCCCAGTAGCTCCTCATAGGTGCAGTTGGCCGGTGTGTCACCCCAGGACCCTTCAACCCAAAGCAGGAACAGACACACGAGCACACCGCTCAGCCTCATCTTCAGAGCAGACACAGCTAGTTTTCCTGCTCACACACACACACACACCTTAATGCGCAGCTAGATCTGCGTCTTCAAAGTTAAAAGTTTGACCCTGTCTGTTTTTCTGCCCCACTCTAACTTCTCTGTTACCCCGGTCACTGCTTTTTAAGCATTCTGTAACTTCTTACAAAGATTCAGATTTTAGCTTCTACAGCCAAGATAAGTCCCTGAAGCCCAACGGCACATGCGCGAAGTAGCTAGCAGTAACAGCCGGCTGGCTAAGGTTCTCGGCAGTTAAAGCAGATCTACGCATATTTTTCAGCTCATATGTATTAACTTAATGACGTACACGATCTCTCAGCACGCTATACGTAGCTTATCGTGGATTTGACAGCATTCCAGTTCTAGTCCGTCCTACAGAGATTCCAGCGAACAAGGAACCACACACTTGTACTTCTCTCGCCGTCGACTGTCCTTTGTATGTCTTTTTGGTTTCGTTTTCCTTGGTCATATGACCCGACAGCTGGGGGCATGCGCAGTAGATGCAAGAAAAGTGACACTGAGGCCGAGCGTTACATCCATGGCAAAACTAAAGCACAAGCAGCTGCCAAACTTACTGCAACAACGGCACATGTACATGGCTGGATGACACACTTACACCTCAATGTCAAAAGGACAGTTTGCATTTCTTTTTAGTATAACACACACTGAATCTGAATGTGATTCTAAAGTCTATCTGGAAAGATTGTTGAAACAGTCTTATATTAAATATATTGCTAGCTTATTATTCTTGATTCCAATCTGTTTTTTAAAAAACAAGTGAAAAAGGTTATGTAAACAACAAGAAGTTGTAGCCTACTTCTAAGGACTGGCTTTTGAGCAGTCATACAGTCCCTGGCAAAAGTCTTGTCGCTTATCTATTTTGTAGAAACACCTGCTATTAACCTGACTTTTA
>NC_045735.1:14483348-14485605 GCF_008692095.1 Etheostoma spectabile | reverse complement strand
TGTAAGAAATAGCTCACATAAAAAGCTAAAACCCTCCCAAATGATGTTCAATGCACTGGAATAAATTAGTTTCACTACCAAAAGATTTATTATTTAAACAAGACGGAAAGGTCAAATTTTGGCAAGACAAAAGTTTTGTTGCCTATACAGAAATTTACAAAAATTACTGCAAATACTAAAATATGTCAGCACAATTAAATAGCGGTGCTGTGAGATTCAAATTTAATATCTTGTAGACTTCCATGAGCTTGAAGGACTGCATGCAGTGTGCTAGGATTCATCAATGGATTGATGAAGTCATCAGGAATAGCTGGAAAAGCAGTCTTGCATGCCTCCCAGAGTTCATCAATATTCTTTGGTTTGGTCTTCCATGCTTCCTTTCATCCTACCCCACATATGCTCATGATGTTCATGTCTGGTGACTGGCCGGCCCAATCCTGGACATCTTGATCTTCTTTGCCTTGAGGAACTTTGAAGTGGGATGGAAGTATGCGATGGACGCCACCATCCTGCTGGAGAATTTGGCCTCTTTTATGGTTAGGAATATAAGAGGAAGCTAAGATTTCTTGGTATTTGAGACTATGGATGTTGCCTTCCACCCTGTAGATCTTTCGCACCCCCCCATACTGGATGTAACCCCAGACCATGACTTTTCCGCCCCCAAACTTCACTGTTTCTGGGTAATCTTGGATCCATGCGGCTCCAGTAGGTCTCGCTCATATTTGTGGGCAACTGTGGTGTAATCACACAGAAGATTCATCTGAAAAATCCCTTTCTTCCACTTCTCCAGCATCTATCCTTTTAGCAGGCTGTGGGCCTTGGCAATGCCACACAGTTTTTCAATTGTCTTTTGTTTAGTGCTGGCTTCTGGGCACTGATCGACCATGGAGGCCATTTCGAGACAGAATCCGACAAACCGTTCGGTTGACACAGGGACTTCGAGGACCAGTCTGGTGGAGCTCTTGCTGCAGTGGAAATGGGTCTGGCCTAGTGGATTTTCGAGCCAACAAACGGTCCTCTCGAGCGGTTGTCTTGTCTTTTAGTTCTTAATACCTGTAGTACATCACTCCATATATTTTGCCCATTGCTAGGAGTGTCTGTTGATGTATAATGTTGTATCTGTGAAGTAGTGTAAATGTTGTTTGTGTTTTTCCTTGCGGATTTTTTTCTTTTTCCGGTTTAATCTCCATGAGTGATGGCCAGTCTTGTGTTGCTGCTGTGCTTTTGTAAATTGTATATTATTGCTGACTTGACATCTGGGAACAACTGACCAAGTCAATTAATGGTTATCATAACATCTTGTCAAAGGACTACAGTTGAAAATTAGCTGGCTGGCTAACACTGGCACAGGTATAAGTTATCTACATTAATGACGACTGCATTCGGTTTAGGTGTGCTAGTTCCAATACCCACTGACACAGTTTACTTGAGTCCAAAGTGGGTCAATTTATAAACTAGCATCCTTCAAAAATCCCATGACATGCGTGGGCCCACTCTCGGAAAAGCTTGTTACCCATGAACACATAGATGTCAAAGCTAATCAAAAGGGCTATATGCTTCAGTTTGCAAGCTCTCCACCTCATTTTACCGGCGTGGTGGAAACAACCATGTCATCTCCAGTGGAGAACTGCTCTGACTTTAGAGCTGGCGGAGCTGCTGGCAAAGGTGCTATTTCACCCATCCCTCCAGGGAAGGAGAACAGCTGTTTCTACTTCCGTTATTTTCTCACACCGAAAAACATGGGCGGGATGAGACCCATTTTGACCTGTCTCAGTTCAACCGGTGCATTATAAAGTGCCCAGTCCAGAATCAGAATCAGAATCAGCTTTATTCGCCAGGTATGAGGACATAGAGGCATTTGTCTTTGGAGCATTGTTATCACACGTGCTTACACATACATATCAACCAAAACAGAAATATACACACTAATATATACACAATTATACATACTCTAAACAGAACAATATAGAGGCAGAGTGCAATGAAGAGATCAATACAATTATTAAATGTGCGTAGTGCAAGGGTACGGGATAAAATAGTATTAGTTATTATATTCAATATGAACAGTATGAACATATGACGTTCTGAAAAATGGAAATGAGAATGATGAATAATAATAAATAATATAATTGAGATGTGAGAGTGGACTGATGGAGTAATACTAAATAAGTGGAATAATACAGGTGCTGTATAGACAGTGTTTCAGTTTTATTGACCAGAACTGAACCTGACACTGTGGGTCAGAAGTCAGCTGTTC
>NC_045735.1:14478649-14483338 GCF_008692095.1 Etheostoma spectabile | reverse complement strand
TGGCTTGTGGGTAGAAACTGTTCCTGAATCTGTTGGTTTTGGCGTACACATGCTGACTTTCAAACAAGTGCTTGAATGTGTGTGTCCCAGCGAGTGGTTCACCTCCGTGAACTTGAGGGATGCATGTTTTCACATTCCTATCATCCCCAAACACAGGAAATGTCTGCGCTTCTCCTTCAAGAGAGGTCAATACCAGTGCAATCAGCTGCCATCCGGCTACTTTCTAGGCCCCTGTACGTTCTGCCTTACAGCCGCTACACAGGAAGGGGATCAAGGTCCTGTTTTACTTGGACTTTATTCATTATGGCACCCTCCCAGGAGAGAGCTACACTCCACACAGTCCAGGTTGTGCATCATCTACAAACACTGGGTTTTGCCATAAACTGGCGAAAGAGTTTGTTGAGCTCCTAACAGGCAGTAGTTTACCTGGGCGTGGACATAAACTTTTCCACCATGAGAGCCAAGTGATGTGTCATGTGGTGGTCCCCCTGGGACTTCTCCACATGAGGAAAATTCAGAGATGGTGCAGTCACCTATGCCTCAATCCAACGCAGCACAAGATGCGCATGCTAATCATCCCTCCCTCTTTGAAGTCAGACCTTTCATAGACATTACATTACAGACAAGACATTACAGATAGACATTGTTGCAGATCAGGGAATTGTGGACCCTAATGCAGAGATCAGGCAGGCAGGAGAGGTTTGAGCTTGAGAATTTATTAAAAAAAAGAAAAAGAGTTCCAACAAAACCAGGGATTCAAAAAGCAGAACACACAAGGTGGCAAAAGGAAGAAGGCAAAAACTCACAGGAAAAAAGATTCCAAACACACAGACTGAAAATACGCTGACAGAACACAAACGCAAAAAGATGATCTGACACAAGACAAAGGGAACACAGAGGTTAAATACAAGAGGTACTTGAGAAAACAAGGATCAGGTGACACTAGTGCTGGGGAACAGGCGCAACACATTAGGAGTGGCAGAGTAATCAAAAAAGGCGGGAAAAAACAGGAAGCAATACTAGACAAGAAAGAAAACCAGACTACCAAAATAAAACAGGAAACAGAAACACACTACAACTCAGAATGATACGCCAAACATCCAAACAGAAACATAATCAGTCCTCAGAATGATACACAATCAAAACAGGAGAACAGAAAGATACCCCATAACAATCAATATACAAAACAGATATACAAACAATATACAGACATTGCAGACATTCCATTACATAAATTACATTAGATTACAGATAGACACTACAGACAGTACATGACAGGGGAGATCAGTTTTTGTCACACCCCCTTGTGAAGCATGGGTGAAGAAGGGAGTCAGACTACAGAAACCTGTTGTGCTTTCTCACACACCTCAATGGGATTTAACCCTGGTATTTTGGGCTCTGGGGGGTCCTCTTTTCGAGCCTCTGGTACAAATCTCAGCGCTCCTCCTTGTCTTGATGTCAGAGGGTGAGTGACATATGCGCGCTTGTAGATGGTTGCTCATTGTCTGTATCCTCTTCTTGGCCAAGTGCTCCTCCTTGTATTGTATTTAGAAATACGAAGAAAAAGGATCGGTATAGAAAGAGACAAAATATTCAAACAAAGAATCTTATACCAAAAAACTCATAAACGTTTAAAAATGGAAGCATGCAGCCAAGGAGCTCTCCCCTTTTATGACTTATTTATCAACTATTTGATAATTCTAATTTGATCTAATACTAGAATGAATATTGCACACAATTCAATAATGTTTGCTTTATATCATTCATAATGACATTTTATATTTGTATCTTACCTAGAGAAAAGAAGAAAGCGATACACCTTACACAAGACTACATGTCTGAATCTTAAACATTATTTTACCATTTAATTGAATACAACTCATATACGGTTACGAGAGCAGTTTGTCTACAAAACATTTTTCTATTTCACAAGCAGATGTCGTCCATGCCTTTGTACGGAAGAGGATTAGGGCCACTGGTGAAAAATTTATGAGATTAAAGTCAGAATTCAGATTTTTTTTCTCATAATTCTGAGATTACTTTACAGTAACAGTTCACAATGTCAAGAGCCATTTTCTGTCCCACTGCACATCCGACACCTCACCTAATTTGTGTGAGAGACGGTAGCCTACATTCTGCTGAATTCTACTGATTGACAATCCTAAAGATGGTTGTTGGTTTATTGGGCATTGTAAACGCCAAAATATGTGTTCTTAAATGACACTATGCAAGGTCAACTTTGCTTAATGCCTTAATCACACGCTACGGTTATAAATGGTCTGAAGCAAAAGGAAGTGTTAGCCTACCTTCCGCACTGACTGCTATGTTACTATGAAAGTATTGACCACGTCACGTCAAAATAAATAAATAAATAAAAGTTAGTAAAGTAACAGCTAGCTGGCGTCAGTTACTTGTAAAATGCATAGTGTTAAAGTAAACTCTCAATTTAGCTTGCACTTAAGTTTATTACATATTTGAGTCTGCTAACATTAGCAAAACGTCAGCTAGTTTGTGGTGTGAGCATAGGCTAACCATTACATTAGCAACACAATTCCCATATTTAAGAATGATTAAACATACTTACCTGCAAGTGATGCACGGGCATCATCTCACAGTTTCTTCTTCTTTCTTTTCTCGGCTCCTGACTCCTGCTGTCTTTTTGAGTCCATTTCCAAAAAAGTTTCTACTTCTACTGTCAAACTTTGTTGGGCGCAATCCAACAGACCACTGAGATAGGGAAGGGCACCCACGGGACGCTTGGAAAGTTGAGAGTGTGTGTCTGTGCGTGTTTCGGGGGTAACATTGTTACTTTCTTGAGCAACTCTTGTCCTGTTTTGTGATATACATGCCTCAAAAGTGGCTAATATTTCCATACTAAAATAATGTTGGCATTATAATTATTATGACTGATGATTTTTCATTAGGTTATTTTTAGTGCCCCCTCAGCACTCGGTGCCCTAAGCACGGCGTGTGATGCACGTGGTGGGAACGGCGGTGCTAGGGCTATGCCTTTACTCATTGAATCTTATTGAATCTAATTACATTACGTAACTATCAGGATATGTACACTTCTTTTTGTTTAAAATCCCACAATGTAATGCATCCCATATAAAAGATAGAAAAAACATATAGTTCAGGCAGATTTACAGCTGTGTGGCTAGATACATCCAGTCATAATTATGCAGGTGTACAGCTGGGATTTTATAACTTCACTTATTGCTGTTGCTCTGATGATCATGCTCATGCCAAAAGCATTAGCTGCCACAGCTCCCTCCACCACCCTTATATGACATGGTAGGCCTACTTTATATTGTTAATTTAACTTGGGTTTACATGTCATGCTATGTCAAGTATGTGTTTACTGAGGGGGATTAGCTCTCTGAGCATAATCCATAATAATAAGTTTGTTTGAGAGCACCTTCAAACAGCAGAGCTTTTTTCAACAAATCTAACTTGAGGCCTTTCACTGTTTGCTGTAAATGGTCAACTTCTTGATGTAAGTGTGCCTGACTGAAATTACCTGTTTTTGTGTGACACTACACCTAGCAGTGATGAGGCAAAACTAACTAATTAACCTTATGACTGCAGGTGCACTCAGCTATGGAAGGGTTTGCAAAATCTGCTGGCGGCGGGTGGAGCAGCAGCAAATTGCCCTACACGTAGAGAGGCTCACCAAAAGGGGATTTGAAGTGTTTGAACATATTGAGCCCCAAAAGTAACCTTTTCCATTAATTTATGTAAATAGGACAATAATGTCTTGTCAGATTGTTTTACTTTCTTTGACTAGTTCTTGTTTGCCATTTTATTATCTTGCTTGTAATGTTGTGGTATTTGAATAATACCTGTGGAAGAATCGTCTTCACTTATTTCCTGAGGAAGGTCGGAGAGTCATCTTGCTTGTGTGTGTGTGTGTGTGTGTGTGTGTGTGTGTGCGCGCATCTGTCATTGAATCCTGATAGGTATGTAGTTAAAGGGGTAAAAGGGCTTTATTTTTGCAAGCAGGCACTTAAGGAAAGTGCTAGAGGCTTTGATCACCATAGTAACCATGACATAGACTGACTCATCTCCTTGACAGACCATAATAAGCACTCCTCTGAAGGAGGGACTGAAGAGGTATTAGTCATGCAGTCTTATTAGAGCCATTACACTGTGTGGAAGTGTGGCTGGTGTGCATGAATGTGGGACCATGTGCATGTTATTGCATTTATGTGACTGTGTGTGTCTATGCAAATATGCAAAATAGTGGAGCAGGGAGACGGAGGGATGATGTTCTAAATGTTACCAGCCTGAACCCACTGAGCTCCCTTTAAGAGTGACTCATTGAAATTCGTGTTTCAATCTTGATATTGTTCTCGCTTCCACTGGCAGGAAATTAAAACTCAAGTGACTTTCAGTTCTGCTATATTGGCACCCACAGATTTGTTCCCTGCTTGCATGGCTTTCTCTCTCGCTCCAGCACACGTTCTCTTCTTCAGACATGCCTTTTTCGTTTCTATCCTCTCTCGTCACTTTGCTGTTGCTCTCCATGCTACAGTCTTGGGTTTAATTTGTTGTGCGTGTCTCGCACACACGCACACAAGCTTGGGTTCTTCTTCATGTACACAGACATTATGTGACACTCCTATTACTTTCTTAAAGTTTTTTATGATTGCTATGACAATTTTTTCAATACTTTTAACAACTTTCCTA
>NC_045735.1:14477262-14478639 GCF_008692095.1 Etheostoma spectabile | reverse complement strand
CTCTTAACACAGTTAGCACAACATCTGTCTGTGTCGGCTATACAATTAACATGTTTCTTGTTGCTTTGACACAAAAGTCATACAGTTAACACAAATTTGAACTTGAACATCTTACACACAAGCTCAACCAAGACCAAACAATTGTTTTTTTTCTGACAAATTTGCAAAGGCTTTTACACTGTATGTCAGATAACATCTTGTTCTAAACCTAACTTACAGTAGTAAGTCAAAGTGAACAGCTGTTCATGTTGTAAAGTGAAGCAAAAAATGTATCTCCTGCATATTACATTATTCCATTGTTACTGTAAATGAGAGAAACAGCTGATTGAAGTTATGCAAACAGATCAGTCACAGCTGATTCCAATCAAAAAAACACACTCTGATCTTTCAATTGCATAACCATAGTTTTTACAGTATTCTTTATATGTTACAGTAAGTGAGTGTTGTTCTTTGAGAGCAAAGATTACAATAACCAAAGTCAAATTCCTTGCTTGTTTATGCAAACCTGGCCAAAGCGGATTCTGATTATGAGTTGTTACAGTAGTACATACAGTAAAAGATGAGCTATTTGGGCTGGTTTTGTGCGCAAAAGGAACAATACAGTAAAGATGAACACAAAGAAAGTAAGAAAAATTCCTACATGAGGGAGAGGAAGACAAGTACCAGGACAATTCTGTCTCTGTTTCCCTTTTTTTTAATAAACCGTACATTCTATAAAGCTACTCTGAGATGGCTCATTAGTTTTTGTATTGAATTTCTGCAGCAAAAGAAACAAAATGCCTGCATTTACTAAACAAAAATGTAGAGAGGCTTCAAGAGAAACTGCAGTGTAAAACACAATTTATGATCAAGACAATATACTATTATCTATTGTTTAAGGGCAGACCTGACACATGTAAAATAATGCAGTTTCTGTAATTCCACCTAATATTAGTGTTTTGGACTATGACTGACTAAATGTTCCTGTTGGGAGAGAACATGTGTTAGTGTTTTGGAAGAATTATTGGATTTTGAGACATGTCTGCAGTGTTTTGGTAGACAGTGTATTGTATTAGTGTATTACTGTATTATGAAAATTAGTATTGGAAAATTGGAGCTGGAGTTTAGTTTAGTGTGTGTGTGTGTGTGTGTGTGTGTGTGAGCAGAAGCATGTCTTTCCCTTCTTTGTATTCTTTGCCCAGTTCCTTCTTCCCTACCACATGAGAAACATTACCTTCTTGAATCGAGGCATTCAGTCCCTCCAGGATTTCGCGATCGCGCCAATTCACGCCAATTCAAGCAAATTCACGCAAATTCAACCAATCACCGCAACTTTTTTGCAAATTTGACCACTAACCAGAGTTCACTGCGACTTCAACCAATCCCAGCAGTCCCACA
>NC_045735.1:14461906-14477252 GCF_008692095.1 Etheostoma spectabile | reverse complement strand
TTGTATCAGTATGTGACTCTGAGAGCCAATGACAAAGTGGGAGTGAGAACGGGTTGACGTCACACGTTCGTGGCCATATTTATTTCCTTGTTTACCGAGACGTGTGTGACTCGAACATCTCACATTTACCAACAGAACGTACAGCAAAAGAGCGTGCAAAACATTTCAGACCGTCCTGCCAACCTGCATACATTTTAACATCAATGAATGCTATAATGATTTTTCACTCTAAAGTCGCTGAAGCGGCCGCTGTTTCAATACTGTCGGCTCTCTGCAGCGGGTGAGTCCCCCCCCCCGCGACTGATGCGTGCTCACACACAAACAAACACAAAGAATGTAGACCGGAGATGAGACAACAGGATGATCTAAATTGAGGACAGCTACACTCATTATGCAATGATAAGTTAAAGACCAATAAGTACTTTACCCGTATGAATGTGTGTCCCAGCCCTGGCCAGGTTAGGGTTAGGAAATTAAATAACAATGTAAAGATTAACAAGCCACAGACACATATGGTCAAATTTGATTAATTCAATAATATAGTTTTGTTTATTTAAATCCACCAGCCATTTTCATATTATTCAAACATCTATTCAACAATCTCAAAAAACGTCTGCAAAATCCTGGAGGGACTGGGCATTGGAGCTTGTATTTGGAGCGTGTAGCTGTATTTTTGTAGAGGTTAAGACTAGACTATGTCTATGCAAATTGAAACTCTGAATAAATTACTGAAAGTAATTAAATAATGAGTCATGTTCAAAGCTGTAAAATACCTGATGATCATCTGTGACTAAACTGCCTTTAATTTATATATTAACATGCTGTTTGAAAGCCATTAGACTTCTATGTTGATTATGTTAAGACGTTAGCTGTTCTCTCCCATCAACTTCCACTTGATGGGAGAGAACATCTCTTAGCAGTACTAAGATTATCTTTTTTCTGGGATTTGTTGCCCACATTGATCATCTGGGAAAAAGATGCAAGAGCACCATTTCATTAAGTTGGAGGTGTGGGTGGAGCCACTCCATCACAGATGGGGTTGGCTACTCAGGCCCTGTGGTGTTAATGTTACATCCTTCACATTTAAATTAAGTCCTCTGGAGTGGCTTCACAGTCAGTTACCTCGGCCATACGCAAACACCTACACACAACTGAGCCATGAGCTGTGGATTGAAATGTTTTTACCTTCCTCGTACATATGTACATGCCCACACATGTATGCACACGCTGCAAATATATATGTCCATACGGATGCACAGTCTAACTCTCACTGTTACCCACATGCTGCCTTGACACCCCTTGCCCACACATTTTATATATATAGGGCCCACCCGACTACGTTGAACCCACAACATACCATTAACACGGGAGCAACAACATTGATTACAGTAACTGTATGTTGAGGGATGCTGTAAGAAGATTACTCACTGTAAGAGCTTTTATTCTTATGGGTGCTATCACCATATTTAACATCTTCAGATACATTTTAAGGCATCAGAAATCAATTAATGTTCCCTTTGATATCCGGTACAATCACAGTTTTCATTCACTTCGAACATGCCAGCTGAAGCCTTTACGGATGGTACTATTATAATCTTTGTGGAAGTTGTATGTGTTTAATCATGGGGGAAATCACTGATAGAGTCTGTGTGATGTAATGTCTGTATGAAGCTTCAACAACCAGCCAGATAACTTAGCTTAGCCTAAAGGCTAAAAACAGTGAAACACCTAGCCTGGCTCCGCCCAATGGTAGCAAAACCTGTCTCCCAGTACCTCTAAAGCTAATTAACATCCTATTGATGTTATTTCCGTAATGAAAGCGTCTTGTCATCACCGTGAGAGTAGTCAGTTGAGCCTCCAGGAAGTTAACCGCGCCCAGCAAAGAATTAGCTTCATAAAACATCACCCCCAGTAAAACCACAATGTGTTCTTTTTATACCTTGGTCTTTGTACGAATTAAACAAACAAGAATCAAAGTTTTAAGTAGTGAACCAAGCCAGATTTTGTTAAAGGCGCTCTAAGCGATGACACGCGAGCTGCATGTCCCCAGAACACACTGTAAAAAACACGGTCTCTTTAGACAGCCCAGGGTCTACACACGGCAACAAAAACAAACTGTGTCCACCTGCACCACGAAGCATACACAAACGGTGTTCCAGCATTCCAGCCAATAACCGACAAGAAGGATTTGGGGGTGGGGGTTGGGGGGGGTTAGTGCGCGGAAGCACAGAAGGGAGGGGGAGGGGATGAGGAGAAGGGGGGGGGGGGGGGGGGGGGGGGGGGGGGGGTGAGCGAGCTGGTCTCCTTTTGTTAGAAAATACTTTGAACTTCTACAAGAAGTAACATCACCTAACATCGCTTAGAGCCTGTTTACACGAGCCACATCTCGAGTCGAGTCTTAAGTCTTTTGAGGACGAGTCTCAAGTCAAGTCTTAAGTCACTGTGTGTGTGTAGTTTATATCAACAATTTTTAATTTCCAGCGTTGTTCAGGTGTCACCAGAAATTCCGCCGGATCTCCCTCATTTCGGCAGGATGTCATTTACCTTCAACTTTCTTTATATTGTCATTCGAAACTCTGGTTATTTTTTGAGGATTATTGTTAATGCTCCTCAGATCTCTGCAGGGTTCATCGAGACAGCTAGAATTAAAAGTTTTCTGTTAAACAAATTTTGAATGTACTTTTTTTTTTTTAAAGAGCATGTCTCCAACCTGGCCTGGGAACGCCTCGGGATCCCCCAGTCGGAGCTGGATAATGTGGCTCGGGTAAGGGAAGTTTGGGGTTCCCTGCTGAAGCTGCTCCCCCTGCAACCCGATACTGGATAAGCGGATGAAGATGGATGGATTGATGGATGGATGGATGGCATGTGGCAGTGAGCACCCACAGAGGAAAACTTAAACTCAAAATGTATATTATACTGTTATTGTAACGTTTTAACATATTTGCACAAGAAAGAAAGACAAGAAATGTTGCTCTAAAAAGATTACTTATTTCTACCAGGTTCATTTATTGTCTTTCACTGATTTCTTCTCCGGTTTTTACTTCAGCATCAATTTCCATTGATTAGTCACTGAAAACCAAGTTTACAACCTAATTAATTGTTTTCATATTACTGATATATTTTATTTTACTGATATAAGAGTTTAAACTGGAAGCAAGTTCAATATAGCAAGTGTTTATGCTGTTTTATGTTATTTAATTTTTGTTAGTATAATTAACTAGGGTTTATTATGATGTAACAGAACGAACTTCGAACATAATAAACATTTAAGTAGTTTAGAAGTCTGCAGTTGTGCGTCTGAGACAATCTCTACTCCTGACATAGTAACTCCGAGCAAAATTGCGTCAGATGCTGCAACAGCAAGTGTAAAAATGCTGATAAAAAATGATACCTGTTAGATTCACATAGATTGTCCCACAACAATTAAACTTTGAGATACAGAGGAGACTATGGCTATCATTGAGTATTAAATCAATACATATTCCTCTAGAGACAAACACACACATAAGCATCCCAACGGCGACGACCAAAATAAATATGTATGCAGTCGCTAAACAAAAACCCACTGACTGATCAGCGCTAATGATGGTGTCTGTGAACATATTACATGTACTGCCCAAATTGCCTCCATTGTATTAACAAACCAATTTCTACCTTCTTCCCTTTTATTTTTTCCATTGTTTTTGTATTCCTGCCTCTTCATCTTTTCCATTTTCTTGAATAGCAGGACATTTGCAACAATTTGGAGATTTAATTTAGGAGAGAATCATTTCTGCAAGGAGAGGTGGAGAAAGGGGAGGAGAAGGATGGTGACAGAGGGAATAAAATAGGGTGAAGGGGGAAGACCACATGGAGATGGGGAGAGACAACTAAAAATGCTATGGTAATTTCATTGTTTTGACCTGCATGCCTTCAGTTAAACTCAATGTTTTTGGGGCTGATTCATAGCTGCGCTGTCGCTCTATGTCACTGTGACACTGAAGGAGATGCAGGAAGCAAATATCACAGAAGCTGTTAAGGGGCTGTCTAACAGCTCCGTCTGACTGGGTTCAACAAGTACGCAGAGACTCACAGACTGTTGACTTCAGATCTGAACCGTAAGGTCCATGTTTCAGTTACACAATTATTAATGTTTTGCACAATGGTTCCCGTAACAATTATTTATGTACATGTAATTGAATGATGCTGTGGCAAAATACTGTATGAATCCATGCATGATACAGAGTATTAATCCGATATCAGTGCTTTTCTTCTTACCAAATTAAAAAAACTGAAACTGAGTAATATTCTCTATACAGCTACTATACAATTGCAGTATTCTTTTTCGTCATGTCAAGTAAAAAACATGGCAATGAACGGAGATTTGAAAATTTTTACAAATTTCTTAGACAACAAAAATCCTAGGTATATTTACTTAATCTGCACCATCAGCCATGTTGAATTTCCAGTATTAATGTTGCAGTGACTACTTGCAATCAATTCATGTTCTTATATTCCTGTTTTGTACAAACATATTTATAGTCTGGTTTGTTTTATAATGGTTGTGACTTTCTTAATAGATAGGCCCAATGATTGACTAAAAAGATGGAAAAGACAAGGTTAATCATAGTTGTTGTTTTTTTTAATAATGATTCAAAGGTACTTTGTAGTACACTTACACGATGATTTATCAACAGCATTAAAAATAATCAAAACCCTTTGTTTTTTTCTTCCCCACACAATATCCCATCTCCTGTCTGACTGCACAGCACTGCTATATGGTGGTCACACTGACTGGAGGGTCCCAGAAATGTTGTGTTACATCCCAGTAAGAAAAAAAAGATGAAGAGAGTTAATGAATGCCCTGTGACTTCTTTTGTTCCATTTAAAGAAGGCTGCGCTCGCTCTTCCTTGGTGCTCAGTGTGTGGGCGTGTGACTGCAGTGAGTCAAGCTATGGTAACTTTTTAAAATCCCTGTTAATGCCAAAGTGCAGTGGAAGCACAGTGTTTTTGCAGAGAGAAGTGCTCAAAAAGAGTTACTTCCTGCTATGTGGATTTCCCGTAACGAGCCGCCTTATACTTGTCTAACTGCTAGTGCTCACTGTCTCTACTTTTACACAGGCTTCTAGAGGCTTGAGGTCCTTCTCCCAATTAATTCATCTGCACTGAAATATCAATATATTGAATATATTTATGGATAGGTGTAACCACAATTGTGCCAGATTTGATGTTTTGGGGGATTTTAATTTAAGATAAATAAGTGGATTGTTAGCGAGTACTTGAAAAGGTATAATACGTAGTCTAGCTTTTGTTGATTGGTGTTTGTGAACACAGCGTTTAACTTGCCCCCCCTACCCACATCAATTAACCAGAGAGAAAGAGAGAGAGAGAGAGAGAGACAGAAAGAAAGAACAAAGCAGTGGTCAAGCGAGCTAGAGAGGGAATGAAGAGAGGGAGTGTCAAACAAGCCCTGAATCAGAGGAATAAAACATTATTTTCTGATGGTTTCACGGCGGTTACATTCTAAAGCACAAATAAACACACCCACACGTCGCAGGAAAGAGAGGCATTGCCTGATTTCCCGTGATTGCAGAGCTTCATCCTGTGTGTCATACACTTGAGCGTCACATGAGACACCAAGGACAAACCTGGGAATGAGAACCCAGGACTAGAGCCCAATAAAATCCCGCACACAGAAAAATAAGAAGACAAAATAGAGGCAGAGGGGCGAGGTCTGCAGATACAGAGACCGCCACACACCTATAGTGGGTCATAAGTGATAATTGAGAGGGATTATTTTGGTATTAGTCTGAACATGATTTTTTAGGAAAATACTGCATATTATACTTTTAATCACACAATATTAAATGTTTTTTATTGCTCCAGAACAATTGAAAATGATAAAACACATACACCTATAATGTATATGTAAACCCTTTCCCCAGGCTCTTCTAAAAATCTCCCTACTCTTTGTTTCTTGTGTCCTCTGATAAACACTGTATATTTTAAATGCACAGGGAGCATCCTGTTAACACTGCCCATTTGCTTTCTCTTTACTGTTTCCAATGGCCACAGATCAGCCCAGATATTTGCTTTTACAGGCATTGCCAAGGGCCAATTTGGAGTGAGAAGCTAAAGATTCATTAATTGGGAGATGAGAAGAACTATGTTTGGCCAGAACTGAGCTTGTTCTTGCTGCCAGGTCTGTTGGGAGCCTCTAAAAAGCCTGTGAACAAGGCTCCAGTGTCAGTGACAAAACAATGTTGAATCCTGTTTGAATCCTACTGTGGCACAATCTGAGCAATTCAGTTATCAAACCGTTCTGGGAGTAAAACATCTTGTCTAATTATGTAATGACTGAGCCTCATCTAAAGCTAATTTGTGGGCAAAAAAAGTAATTTAACATAAAATGTTCCTGAAGTAGATGTTTACCCCCCCCACACCCACCCGTCATCAACTCTCACCATGAAGCAACTTCAAAACATACTGTATTTTCCAAACAACTAGAGCCATAGAGTATATTCTGATATTTCACAAAGCTGAGTGAAAATATTAAATAGAGAATCAAATATCCAAATATAAAACCATCTTCCATTATCACACCAATATAAAGCATCAAATTACATTCTACAGTTCTGAAAATCAGAGGAAAAACAAAACAACAAAGCTTTAACAAAGTCATGTTCATTAAAAGTAATTCAGTAACGATCAAATCTCCCGGAGGGTGGATAATCTCTACAAGGGTCCCTTTAGAAAACGAGGAATTTAAGCCATCTTTATCACATTTACACAATGTTGCCATTGTTCAACAACTTACGAAAAACACAATTCATTTGAATCTTTTATTTTTTCATGTAGACATGACTTCAGTTTAACCAAAAGTATGTAGTGTTTATCCACCCCTGGTCAAAAATGCAGTAGCACTTGAAATAAAAGATAAGAGAAAGTTGGCACTGAGTGGATGAGCTTATGTTAACAACACTGTGAATAAAAAAAAAACACTGGAGTCTGGGGATGTGTTGCAATTCCAGCCTGACTTTGTGGTTATTTTTTAAATAAATAACTACTATACATTTATCAAACATTTTCACTTTAGTAATAGCCATTTTCTGCCTGAAGTGAATAAATATTTCTAAAATGACAACTACATAATCATTATAGGGAATTCAGCTCATTCCATTTCCCTTTAAGTGCATTTATGGTAACACATTGTCATTTTCTTTTTATCAAAACAAAGCCCAAACTAGCTGCTCCAGTGAGCTCGGTTAAAGTTTTGATAAACCTGGGTCGTAAAGAGGTTTGAACACAACACCTTTATTTATATGCAGATGAGCTGCCTTTGTCAAGAATAAGTTACATTTGTTATCGGCTTGAATATCCACCTCTGCGTTCCCGAAAAAATCCCCAAACATGTACGTTTGCTTACAAGCGTGTAAAATGTCAACACAACTGAGTCAGTAATGTTATTCATTGAATATCTCAAATAAGGAGTAGGATTGTAAACATCACTTCTAGGCAACATTCATCTCCTTATTGATATCTCTAACACTCCAAATAGAATCTCATCGAAATTTAAAGCATGGGGCATTAATGGGGATTTTGTTTGTTTGTGTCCACAACGAGTAATCCAAACAAGATAATCTATGAACAATATAAAAAGCACACAGCATAAACCCACGTTCTCTGACTTTTCACACACAGCTTAGTTTGGTTTAATTGTCTTATAAATATAAACATGAGTTTGTTTCACTAAATATATTTCACAATTCACAATTATTTCACAATACTGTAAATTTTGCAGCTTGCCTGCTCTGTATGCAAAACAACAATGTCCTAAAGACACACGCAGACCGGCTCAACCTTTTCATAAATCCAGAAGCCAAATGAATACATTCACAAACTTCTCTTACTTCTAATCAATATAATACAATTAGTATCTAATTTCCTATAACGCACCTCCATCTCCTCTGCACTATACAACCTACACCGACTACCTAAAATCATCTCACTCTGTTGGCTGAGGAAACAACCCCATATTAAAACACACAAGCTCTTTACTCTGTTATAAAAAGCAACATTCAAATTAGCAGCTTCTAACAAACTTACAAAAATACTGTTGATGATTCCTAAGACATGTAGAAGTCAGCCCCCGGGCCAGAAGTTTCAGTAAACTGGCTGCAGCAAAAGTGGAGTCATCCAATAAAGAATGTGCTATTTTCAACATGGGAAAAGTTCTATCTATCTAAAGTTATGTCAATACCTGTTGCTGTACTGTTTTTGCTATCAAAAATTTTTCCTAACTATTAAATAACCAATTTTCTCAAAATTGAATGAAGCATTTAGGGATGTGTGTCATTAGGAATTAATCCATGCTGCTAATTGATTTCTTCTGATTAGTGTGCAAGAAAAAGAAAAAACAAAGTAACATAAATGTGAAGGGATTTACTGCTTTGCAAATAGAGGGAAAAGGGGGGTGGAGCTCAGCCTCAATGTATGCAAGAATGTCAATACCCAGCTCTACTCAACACCTCCCTAAGACTTTTGTTCTTACTTCACAAACGCATCTTGTGATTTACTAATTGCACTGTTAAAAAGGCAAGAAACAATATGTAATATCTACCAAATTACACTCACAAAGGTGTTCATCACGACACATTTCTAGTTAGGTGAGAGCTTGCGACAGCGGGCTGGAAAAACAAACTTCTCCCAGCCTGCCCTGACGGCGTATACAACCATATGTCTATGTGGTGTTTACACAGTAAACATAGTTCTGTTTTCTGTATCAAATCAAACAATCAGGCAGGGCAGTGGGAGAAGCTGCTCCATCACATCTCATCAGTACATTCCCATTCTGCCTACAGTTACTGATTTCTGCATCCATAACTAAATGATATTGCTTCATAAAAAAATGCAGGATTGAAAAACACTGGAGGGAATTATGTGAAACAACCATGGCTATGAACCGGGGACTGATTTTATATTTGTATTTACAAAGCATAATATAAATGACCTTGTGCATTTTTTTGCTCCGATCAGCAGATGAGCACGTCTGGATTAAAAGTCTTTTTGAGTGTAGGGATTATCAATCCAATTCTTTAGAGTGCATTTACTAAAATAAGAGCAATTTGGTTAGAAATCATCAGGAGATCATCTTCCTGGTGAAGATTTTACTCATCATCATCATCATCATGTTTTGGCTTGAATATGAGGGGACATATCTATTACTGAGATCACCCCAGATTATTATGAGTGGTAGCTTTTTGTGATCCTTCAGGTAAAATGTGGAGCACTGACGTCAGTGCAGAAAGCAAACTATCCTGTCTGCATTAGCATTGTCGCTTGACTTCTTTTGTTTCCATACAGGGACGATTACTAACTTAAGAAATTGGATTCAAATGTAACATGGCCTGAAATGGTATGCTACAATATATGACTATCAACAATTAATTTCTATCTCCCTGTGGTTCTGTGAGTTTATGTTGATCTTACAAGTCAATACCTGCATTATTTTTTTTACACTAAATATACAATGAGGCCATGATTCTCTGCCAATGTTATAACAAGCCGGTACCCTTACAAGCAAAGTCCTTTTTAATGACTACTTGATTTTAATATAAGATGTCACAGAACTGAGCCCTTAAAGAGAATAAAAGACAGCAGTAGATGAAAGCCCTGATCCAGTCTTTTTCTGCAGAGGTAGCACACAACTGTCGAGCCTCCCCCAGGGGGGCTGAGAACACGCAGCTGAAGTGCTGAAGCAAGCTCCCTGTTCCTCTCGCAGCATGTCTTAAACACTGTCAGCGACAGCAGCACACAAAACAACCTCTCCCCGATAACATCTCAGCAACAACCCTGGTTCATTGTCTGACAACAGGTCAGGGCCTCGATTATTAAAATGAGATGAGTAGACGTAGAGGTAATGGTACACAGACAGCACTTTGAGACAAGAACCAATTATATCAACAATTAGGATCAACAGTTCTCCTTTCATGCTTTTCTCTGTGTACATAAGAACCCTCTCATAAGCAAAAGTTCCAGATGCTGATTGTACATACCCACTTCTTTTTTTCATTTGGGACCAAAGAAGAAGTTTATTGTCTTGTTGTAGAGACATGATACTGCAACTACTTTGAGCACACCAGACCAAGTTTGGTCTTAATTAACTAAAAGTTTGGAACTACAAGCCCGGAGTTGAAAAGACAACACTTTCTTTGTTACTAGAATTACTAAATGTATCACTCTCATTAAATAAAGAAAAATGTCTACTCATCTACCTGCCATCTTCCTTGCTGAATATACATTTTTCACGGCAGAAATATTGACATGTCATAGTAGAAAAAGCACAGGTGTATTCAAAACCTTTAATGATGGCTGCATTCCACTTAGGAGAGACCCTGGTAATGTGCATGCTGACTTGCTGAAATAGCTTACTGGGACTCTGGATGGAATTGAGCCATTGTTAAGGTTTTAAATTTGAGCTGTGCTTTTCCTACTATGACAAGTCAAAATGTCTGCTGTGAAAAAGGTCTATAGTCAACCAGAGATTAAGAGAAGATGAAAGAGATCAACAATCTAAAAGACTGTTTTAAGAAACCCTTCAGATGTGCACCTTGAATACGAATGGATACTATTGCTTTTACACTGGAAAGTGTGGAGTATTTATGTAGAAAATATCCAAAACAATAGAAACAGTTTTACATTTAAATTTCTTTATGAAACCACTTATTTACCCACAAGCTAGTAAGATAGACCCTCCCTAACCCCTTTGGCACAATATTCATAATATTATAATGTTGAATTACAAGACATTTGAATAGGAATGGTCACTCACACATTCAGAGTAGTAACACAGTTTCTTAGTCGTAACACATATTGGTACTGTATGTTATAACATAGTTCAAAAACATGTTTTTTTTTTCTTCATTTTTTTCACCTTTGTTGATATGTAATAAATTTATTTTCATCTGAAACAAAACAGAACTGTCTTTGCATGCCCTTATTATTTACAGAATCCCTTTGTCTGAGTTTGTTCTTGCTGGCTACTGTAGAACACAAATACTACACTCACAAGGAGAAATCAGACACTGGACTGCATCTGCATCGGTCAGCCGCAAAAAACATGGAGATCATGATGGACAATAATACACAGGCAACATTTTAAAGTGATGTACTGATTTGATTTGCTGTGATACCAAAAGTCTAATTATCTTTAATGAAGTCAGATATACTAGTCCATGTCTTTGCTGTATTCATCAAACAAAATATCTCAATATGTTTGTGAGTCTTTCCTCTGTGGAGGAAGCTGTCACAAAGCCAGGGCCCACTTTCTCAAAAGCATCTTAGTGAATGCATTCTTTGGCACATTGTTTTTTATATCCCAGTACTATTCTGGGTACTCACAAATTCTGTTTTAATAAATGTTGGCACATGTGAATATAATATATTCCATTTAACGGCATACATTTTCAACTCAAAATTTAAATAGCCAAATTAGATTAGTTAGAACAGTTTTGCAGTCTTTTGCAAGTTCTGTTTACCCATTTACACAGACATTTATGATTGTATAAACATCTCATATTGAATATTGCAATCATATACTACTATTGCCAAATACCTTTTGAAAAATAATGTGATTACCACTTGGATTACGTTCACTCACAACATTTTTCCCAATCCAGGAATTATGACATTTGAGATTAGTCTCTTGAGGCCTTATTTCAAAACAACAGATTGACATTTTGGCAATTCACTGATTAGCTTTCTTGCTGAGAGCGAGATAAGAAGATTGATGCCACTCTCGTATCTGTCTAGTTGATAAGGACCTCTTTTGTTGTTCTGCCCCTCTTTGTCTGAAAAGAGTAGAGAAGTTCATAAATATAATTGTACCTGTGCAACAGATGACCCTGGCAAAAGTTCTCCCAGCTTGAATCTGTGCCCACTAACACAATAAATGATTGTGATGATTAATCCGAATTAAAGCACTGTCTTTGAGGAAACAAAGTAACACATTGTATAGCGCAAAAGTCATTTTGCTCTATCATTACAGAGAGTGGGATCCAGCTGAGCCTTACTTTATGGTTTGTCAAATGTTACACAATAAGCTTTGAGATTTTTACCAATAATCCACATGAACACAATTTTAATGACTAAGATGTTTATGGTAAAACAAGGCCTGGCCTTGTCAATCCCTCCTCACCCTCTTTCTCGAGTCACAGACAGAGAGGTACAAAAGGTTTGGTCCCAACTGCTTTAGCTACTACTGAATGATGTAGAAAATATACATTCAAACTTCTGAAGAAAACAAACTGACATACTGGCAGAATCAAAGAAAGCAGCGAGAGAAAGAGGGACTGAGGAAAAGAATGCTATGTAGAGGGAACAGATTGTAGAGCTGAATGAATAAAAAGATAATTTTGAGTTCTTCAGAGTAACATACAGTCTGGTACGTTAGCACAATGCACTTTTTTTTTTCCAGAAGCATGTTGGATTTTATCACCTAAGAAAAAATCCATGAGCTCTCATGTATTTACAGTGTTTTTTCCCTTTGTATTTTTGTATGTGCTCACACCTTTGTGTGTGTGTTTGTGTATGTGTAGCAAATATATATGTGCCCTTTGATAGCCTTTGTTTAGTCAGTACAGGCTTTAGGAGGCTTACCTTATCAATACTCTTTGCTGTCTTGTTGCCATTACATCTCATTTACGAAGATACAGCAAACACACACACACACACACACACACACACACACACACACACACACACACACACACACACACACACACACACACACACACACACACACACACACACACACACACACACACACACACACACACTCACATTCTAATTAGTTGATAGCCATGTTACCTTAAGGCCACTACCCAAACACCTAAATGATACGTAGCTCTAGATCTTCGAGATTGATGATTTCTGATTTAACAGACACCAAAACAACATAGTGGCCCTTTTTGCAGTTCTTTCCGCCCCACTTGTGAAAAACTGCACTAAGAAAATACAACGTGGGTAAGCTTCTTATACTTGCATCTCACTGCAGACATGTAAACACAAACACAGCAGCAGACTGTCGCAACTTGGTGTCTTCACCAACCAGCCCTCCATGACTCCTTTACTTCAGGTTTTTACTCCACGTAGGGTGGAATGGATTTCAGCCTTTCCATCCTCCCATACTCTTTACTCATTTTGACCGTGTTGTTTATGAGCACTCCTCTTCAATTCTGTGTTTTCTTTACTTGTTATCTCTGCCTCACAGTGAGGATGAACTCTGGTTGTAGTTTCTGAGTGTCAGGCTGCTGTACCGAGGCGAAGGGGGAGAGGGGGGAGGATGGGACGGGACTGGGGGAAGACACAGATCCGTCTCTGAGATAGGTGAGCTACTACTAGATGCCAAGGAATCGCGGAAAGGCGACGGCGGAGTCAAAGCAATAAGCTCCTCTTCCAACTCCCCCCTCAGAGGGGAATTGCTGGGGCAGGTGATCAGGCCTCCTCGCATGGGGGAGAGAGAAGGTGAGATCTGGGCGTGAGGAGGCGGCAGGGGGTAAGGCGAATGAGGAATAGGGTGTGCAAGGCAGCCACTCCGGCCCCCGAAGCTGGACTCGACAGGTGGGAGGGGCTGGACGTCAGCGTAGGTGGTGAGGGTCGGTGGCATCTGGATTTCATGGGGCAACAGATATGGGTCGACGGGGTGAGGAGGGGGAGGCGTGTGTTTGTGTGTGTGTGAGTGCGTTGGAGAGGATGACAACATCATGCTGTTGAGCTCGGAGATGTTGGCGGTGAAACGGTTTACCACGCAGCTGATCTGATCCATCAGTGAACTTTGTGCCTTTCCAGGGTGATCGTCCACAACAACTAAACGACCGTCATTCCCCACAACCAGCGAGCCGCTGCTGGTAGGACCGCAACTGCTGCTGCTGCCGCCGCCACTGCTGCCGCTGCAAACGCTACTCGGGTAGTTTGGAATACCAGTCATCGGGGGCTCCTCCCCTACGCCTGCCCCAAGCCTCTGGCTGACTGTGCTGATTGGTGAGGGCGTCTGTGGCCGGTATGTGATCGAGTAGTGTTCCTCGGCTTCAGAGAGCTCATACAGGGTCTTGTCTGTGCCAGAGTCAGGATGAATGGACAAGGAGGACATGGATGGGAGGGAGGGCAGAGGGACATGTGGAGGCAGGTCCCCCCCTCCACAGTAACGCTCCTCCAAAGTTTTGGAGAAGGGCTTGATGACGGCAGTCTGATTGTTCTCCTTCTTCTTGATGTGGAACGACAGCCGTTGCCACAGGTGGTTGCCACGTGAACCGCTGCGCTCAGTCTGCGCCCAAGACACTGATTTACCGTTGGAGCTGCAGAACAGGAGGGAAGTGGAAAGAAAAGAGAGAAAAGAAAGAGGGGGATGCTTAAAGAGCTTTGAGGTAGATTTACCATTCATTGATTTGTTTAAACAAACTACATTTCTAATTAGAGATTATACAAATGAGAAAGTACACACACCTTTATTCCGTAACCAGTTTTTATACAGCAAAAGGGATTTTTTATTTTCATGGTTGTGTTTAATGTTGTGTTTAGGTCCAGACTTTAGTTTGACAACAGGCTGTCTCATTGAGCACTGAACATTGTATTCTAAACATTTCTTTTGAAATGTATTCTAAACATTTCACTTTCTGTCTGGCAGCTGAATGTGGGCATTATTTAAACTTTTCTTTGAACAAAATAGTAGTTTTTGTTTAATATTCTACTCAGAGGATTTGTTTTTTTGTGTTACATGACAAGCCAAATGTAGATGTAGTGGCATTTCCTACTACAGTAAGTGTAAATAACATTATATTGTTATTAGGAACTTGTAGCGTGTAAAATTGTACTTTCATACTTCTTTCCCCAATAAATTACTGTATTGTGCTGTTATTTATCATATCCGATCATATCAGCAAATCTAAAAGCACCTGTTAGGAGTCAATTAGCATTATGAGCCAAACCCTTAGTTGTACATTTGGCTAAGAGCAAAAATTATTTAATTACTTTACTGAAACAAAACCAAAAATGGCAAAACATAACACAAACTGTGCCCATATTAGTTCATATTTATTATCCTAAAAGAGTAATGTAATTTAATAAACTAAAATATTTAAATTGAGCATCGACTCAACCACAGAAAATTAGTTCATGACTTTATATGCGGAGTAATTTTATTACAATTAATTCCCTGTTCTATTTTTTATGCAGGCAGTAGGTTCTTCATTTGTCTTTGTCAGATTCTCTCTTCTTCTTTCTCCCTCTATCTTACAATGTTCTCCACTTTTCTCTGCCTCACACCAGCACATCAGTCACAGCGCACACACACACACACACACACACACAC
>NC_045735.1:14449464-14461896 GCF_008692095.1 Etheostoma spectabile | reverse complement strand
ACACACACACACACACACACACACCTCTTCCTCTCATCCTATTGTCAGGTTAATTAGTGAGATTTTTTATCTATAGCAGAACTTCTGATTAAACCTTGCACCACCATGGTTGGGGCTTAAAAGAACTCAAATCACCCTGGACACACACGCATGCACGCAAGTCAAATATTTTGTTTTTGTATATATTTTTCATTTTCCCACCCTGGTCTTCTGGTTTCATGTCTGGGTCTGTTTAGGCTACACAATGACAACATCTCAAAGGCATCAGCTTTCAGCCCTGCACTGAGGAAATAGACAGCCCTGCTTATTACAACCACCCACAGGGGAAGATAGGACCAAAAGAGATGTAGAGGGAAAGAGAGGAATAAAAGGAATGAAGATTTCTTAGAAGAATGTGATTGAAATCTTGCTAGCCATGCGGGGTGAGCTGGAGTAACATGCTGACAAACGAAAATGAGCTTGTCTTTTTCTTCCCTTTTCATTCTAGGCAAGTGGCTGTGCGTCACTCCCTTTGTGTCCTTTGATCGGTTCCCTGTCACTGTAGATGGCCTTAAGCTGGGTGTGAAAGCTATTATGTCTCTCCTTTTCGCACTATTCCTTTAGCCTTTTCTTTCGTTACCACCACTCCTGCTTTTCATCTCTCTGTACATTCCCTCCATCTTCTCTCTTTACTCAGATTTCTCTTTAAATTTTCTCCTTACCCTTACTTCCTCAGTTCACTTCTCTCATCTTTGCCATGTCGTCATTAGGCAATTGTCTGCAGTTCATGTTAGGGTCAGAGGAACATTCAAGCAGACTCAGGGGAGTTCAAATAATCAATCTCTCATAGAGCTCGAACACACACACAAGAAATGGTGCCTTGGACTGTAACTGAAGAGTAACCTGGCCAATTAGTCTCCCGTGTACACACACACACACACACACACACACACACACACACACACACACACACCACACACACCCACACCACCACACACAACACACACACACACACACACACACACACACCCAACACCACATACCTGAGTGTCTCTCCAGTGGAGCCTCTGCGCTTCCACAGATTAACCAGACTAGAAGAACGGCTGGCGGCTGAGGATGATTTGCCGTCGCCCACGTGCATGCGCACCACTGTGCTAGTGGTAAAGGCACTGCGCACGTTGCGCTCTGGTTTGGCTAGAATGATGTACACCTGTCATGAAATTAAACATGACATATACAATTTAAATATAGCAACAACAAAAAGAAGACCACTTAACCACTAATGTGCAAAATTAGCAAATACCTAAATCACTGTGTACACATAACTGTCTTTTAATAAATGTTCTTTTTAGAGGAGTGATGAAGGCTGTCACGAGTCATCATGCCTGAGTTTTTAATGAAAAGACAATTAGCAAAAGAAGCAACAGATAATTGCTTTCACTGATTGGAATTGAAAGGACAAACTTTTGCCCTGAAGCTCCACATAAATATCTATCAACTATTACTGTAGAAGTGGGAGAAAATATATTGTGTGATTGAAATTTTAAATTTGCCTTTTCACTTTAGTGCAGGCATTTGGTAAAAATATTATTCAAGTTTATTATAATTTATTGAAACACTTAAGCCGAAAACTCACTTTCAATTACATAGTGTTTACTAAAGAGTGTGTCAAAATGGCCAAAAGAAACAAAATAATTTAGGGGGCTTTATCATCAATTTAAGTATTCACACACAAAGCCAAATGTCAGTGAACTGCATGCACAACATTAGGACATGTCCCCCAAGTTTTTCAACATCAGCCTCAGGGTCATTGAGGTCATAACTTGGACACCCACCATAGACAAAAGATGGTGGTAAGTTTACCCACATTGTTAAGTCTGTTTCAACAGTGGAAGTTAACTGGTAATGTAGCATGAAGTGTCATTACTGCTGCTATGATTACCTGCACTTTAATATACCTTGTTGACTGATTTAGAACGATAACCACCACAGTATGTTTGAAGTTTGGACACCTTCCAACAAAGTTATTTTCTAAGGCTTAAAGCAGAAGCTTAACGTTTAGGGAGACAAGAAAGATAATAAAAGCAGTGAATGAGTGAAATGTAGAAACTGTGGATTTTAACTTCAGCCTTACCTTGGGTACAAACATGCAGCACAGCGCCACAGTGGCACTGAGGCTGACACTGAAGCACATGGTGATAATTTTGTAGTTGGAGCCAAAGTAGATGGGTACAAAGGCCAGCCAGATAATACAGGTGGTGTACATGGTAAAGGCAATGTACTTAGCCTCATTGAAATTAGCTGGGACATTGCGGGTCTTGGAGAGAGAGAGAGAGAGAGAGAGAGAGAGAGCAAGTTTAAGCAAATCTTCATACATTTCTTTACTGTTGTTGAATAGTTCTGTGGATTCTGCCTTAAATGAGGAAAATAAACAGAAAAAAGGATGGCTGCAGGCAACCGATAATCAGACATTGACTTTTTAGAATGTTTTTGTTCATTAGAATTGCATTAACAGCTGTTGAAAGTAGTAGAGCACCAAAGAGTAGTTTAATCATTGCTTTTCACATTGCGTCTGTGTGACCTTTCCTCACATATAGCAGCTAGTAAGTAAGACGTGTACTAACAATATTAGACATGTGTAGTATGTTCTTGCATGTGCCTTCAACAACATGTGTCTTTGGAGCTGTGGATTTTATGCACCCACTAACTGGTGCTTTTGTGTCAATTGATATTGTAATTAAAATCTGTATCACAGAACAAAATGCCGTTTGGTTTTTAAGTAGTAATATACAATAGTTACAAACACTTCAGCTAGTACCTTGAAGGCATAGAAGGTGCAGCTGAGGATGAGCAGGCCATTGTATCCCAGCGGAGCAACCACGCCCAGGTTAGTGGTGTTGCAAATGAGGACAACTTGGCGGATGCTAGGGTAGTCATTGATCACCTATAGAGACAGAGGCAATGATAAAAATAACTTGTCATAGCTTTTGTTACAGGCACAGTTTTTTTTAATGCTTTAGTCAAGATCGTAACAGTATGATACATGTTATCCTGCTACTACATCTACTACTGTATGGATCAAATGGTCTTAAAAACATGAGTGATTATGAGTTAACTTCTTCTGCTCCTGATTATTTGTTTCTCTCTTTCAAATATGTCTGTTAACTTCTTAACTTTCAACGATCAATTCTACCACTCACAATAAAAAAACAGACAGACACACACGCAGCTTACCGCAGGTGGCTCCATGAGGAAGAGAGCCACAATGATGCCCAGCTGCAGCAGTATGAGGACAAAGGCAATGATGAGCTGAGCACAGGCAGACATGAAGCGAGGTTTCTTTGTACAGATCTTCTTCTTGCTGCCTGCCAGGATCCGAGCAATGCGGTTTGTCTAAGGTCAGATTGCAAACACCATCAGGACCTTTTAACAAAATATATACTGAACATACTGTATCTACAATATATTCTGGTCATATTTCTACATTGTTGCCACTGTCTGTATGCAGACATATTTGTAAGAAATACTTGAAAAATTTTGCACACACAAGTCAAAATTTAGCTTAAGGTAATCTCTTATGGGAAGGCTTACATCTTCACCCGGTAGATAGGCCTGTACCCTGCATCTGATTTTCTGGTACCCATATCCTCTTGCTCTAACCATTGAGGAATGGAAGGGATAACAATCAGCAGTATCAGGGGACTATAGCCTCTGTTTCTTTATAATTAGGTCCACAGTTCTGCTTACACCCACAGCTGTATCCCTGGTGCTGACTGACTCCAGCATCTGAAGTTTTTCTGTGGCTCTCCTCTACAGACCATTGATGACCAAGGCAGGTTAGCATAGATCTAATGGCAGGGGTATTCCAAGTCGTTGGAGGTAATTCCTTTAGCCCTACACCTCTCACAACTGCTGCACACTAGGGCATCATGATATTTTGTTTCATTGTCTACATCGCAATGTGCGCATGTGCAATAGTCACATCGCAGGACGTGCAATGTTAACTCTACAACTTCTTTGCTGCTTGACAGAAAAGTGCCGCAGACACAGTGGAGCGCATGCTTTTCCATGGGTAGTGAAGCTATTAGTGTTTAATGTTTGCTGGAAAGACTAAATAAATCACCTAATTAATGCAACGTTATCACAACGTCTCCCGGCCATTTTTAACCGCAGAGTTGCCAGAAAGCAGCTACCAGCCAGGCTAAAGCTAATATAGTTATAGCCTAAAGAAACAAGGGTTCAACCACCGTCATTTTTTCCCAATATTGTGCAGCCCTACTGCACACTACATCTCATACTTATTTCACTACTTAACTCAATCCTTACTTTGGTGACAAGCGCAGAGTAGCTCATGGCAGGTGACAGGCCTATTCCTAGTCGTTGGAGGTAGCAGTGGATGACATGGGGTTTGGTTATGAGGCTGAAGGTACACAGGTACCCTAGGCAGATCCCTGCCAGTATTATGTAGCACAGCTCCCTACTGGAAGATTTTACGACTGGGGTGTCCCGGAACCTGAACACAATAAACAACAATTATGTGTAGAAACATGTAAGTGACACACAGACATGCAGAAATACAGTTGTATGCAAGAATTTAAACACACTCTGGTAAACGGTGATTAAGAAAAGAGTGGAAAGTACAAAGTGGCTATGTATAGTGTGTGTCTCTGTCTAGTTTAGCACTGTTTGCATTATTGTTCTCAGTTCATATATTTTCTGAGACAGATGAGAGATTTATTACCTGATGAAGACTGCAGTGACAAAGAGTGTGAACATTAAACCGAGGCAGGCAAAGACCACAGCAGCAATGGGTTCGGGGTCTCCCCACCGCAGATACTCCACTGGGATTAGGTCACAGCCTGGGGATAGAGGTATGTGGAGATGCAGTTCTTGAAACAAAATTACAAAAATAGTGTTTTATTTGATGTTTTATTTGAAGCTCAGCAACTAGATAATATAGAGTGAGCCATACTTTTGTCTTCATTCATTATCTATATCTACCCTTTTACTTTAAGCTTTCATCCACATCTGACGGAGGTTTAGTCTCAATGACGGACAACCTGTACAGGTCAGGGTTTAACGTACGCATGTTGGACCCACACCTGGAGGTGTCCAGGTGGACAGTCTTAACAAATAAGTGACTGACCAGCATTGCTTACAGCCAAAGTATGTGTGTGAATGAGTATTTAGTAACAATAAATCTGTAACCAATCCATTATCAAAACACAAATATTGTACCCATTATTCAGCATGCCTCCTTCATCAGTCACTTTTGCTCATTTAGTGAAGATTTTACTTTCTTCAGACTGCATGCCTTTAACCTTGCAATACCTTTTTTTCTTATCCCTCCATCTGTGTCCTATAAGCCCCTTTCCAAACATGCACCACAAACCCAACAGAGCTGAAAGTGTGAAAATTCACAGCAAGCTAGTGGGCGAGCTGATGATGTTTCATGCAACTCACGCAAAACCGGAAGAAAACAGACATACTAGGGTGAAGGAGGAGGGTGATTTACATGAAGACAGCAAACAAAATGTCTAACTAGAGAGACAATGAGATTCTGGAACATCTGTCGGTAAGGGCCGACACCAAAATCAGACAAATTCAAGAATGGAACAATGTGGATTCCGTCCTGGTCGTGGAACAACGGATCAGATCTTTACTCACGCAAGGATACTGGAGGGAGCCTGGGAGTATGCCCAACTGGTCTACATGTGCTTTGTGGATCTTGAGAAGGCATATGACCGGGTCCCCTGGGAGATCCTGTGGGAGGTGCTGTGGGAGTATGGGGTGAGGGGGTCCCTTCTCAGGGCCATCCAATCTCTGTATGATCAAAGTGAGTGCTGTGTCAGGGTTCTCGGCAGTAAGTCTGACTTGTTCCAGGTGAGGGTTGGCCTCTGACAGGGCTGCACTTTGACACCAATCCTGTTTTTAGCATTTATGGACAGGATATTGAGGCTTAGTTGGGGTAGGGAGAGGTTGCAGTTTGGTGGACTTGGGATCTCAACGCTGATTTTTGCGGATGATGTGGTCCTGATGGCATCATCGGCCTGTGACTTTTAGCACTCACTGGATCGGTTTGCAGCCAAGTGTGAAGCGGCTGGGATGAGGATCAGCACCTCTAAATCTGAGGTTCTAAGCAGGAAACCGATGGAGTGCCTTCTTCAGGTAGGAAATGAGTCCTTACCCCAAGAGAAGGAGTTTAAATACCTTGGGGTCTTGTTCGCAAGTGAGGGGACAATGGCGCGTGAGATTGGTCAGAGAATCTGTGCAGCGGGTGCGGTATTACATTCAATTTATTGCACCGTTGTGACGAGAAGAGAGCTGAGCCAGAAGGCAAAGATATTCTAGAACGGCAACAGGCTTCTTCCCTTCTTATTAGTCCCCTGTAATTCAATCTTTGTAACTCTTTCCTTTCACTCTTTTTCTTTGTAATGCCTCATTTATCACTCTATCCCTTCTCTATCATCTTCCCCCCCAATATCCACCTATATAAAATATACACCTTTATCCCTAATCCTCTTCCTCCCTTCATCTCTGTCTTTCTGCTAGGCAAGGGGATAAAGTTGCATTAATTAAAGGGACAGTTCTAATTATAAACTGTTGTAACACTTGCTAAAATTATCCGTAGGGCAGTCTAGACACACTGTAGCAGCAGGGACGTATGTAGACTCTTTCTGTCCCTGTGCATCTTCACTTTTTAATCCTCTCTTTCCTTCTTCCTTCTTTCCTGCCCTTATCATTTCTCTCTCACACAGACAAGCACAATCACACACACAAGCATGCATGCACACACACACACTTGTTCATACGATATTGCAAATTGCAGAGAGCAAGGAAGAGTCATTAAAAAAGACTTAAGTAATTTAATGACTTTGTCTTTAACAGGGTCAATAAAGTTCATCAAATCAGTAAAGTGGTTACATCAGGGGTATAAACAGCAGCATAATTGCTGAATGGGAGCCAGTGGGAAAGAAACAAACAGAAAATAAGTCAGACAGAAGCACTCTGCAAAAGATGTGACTTACTTGCAGGCTTATATCACTCAAGAGCTTGATCGCCAATTCATATAAAACTGAATCAAATCTATGAAAATCATAATCTAAAACACTGTGAGGTATTGAACATAATGAAGTTTGTTAAAAAGTATGTGTAAAACAGAATAATATTAATACTACTACTACTACTACTAATAATAATAATGATAATAATAATAATAATAGTCTGTCCAATAATGTAATTTAAAGACAGAACCATAAATACATTGCAAGTTGAAATGGAGCAGCTTCACAAATGTGTAAATTTAACTGTTCAACATCATGGAGGTAGTGCTTTTTTACTACTTAAGCAAAGCTCCCTCTTTAAAAGACAAGGACTACAGTAACTGTTCTGTCTAACAATGAGGGATGAGGCCCACCCACCCGTAAACATTTAAGGAGGGAGGCACTTGCTGAGAATTTAGTTTAAATTAATCCAGCCCACATAAATCAAGATGTTGGGGCTGAAAATACCGGATCAGTGTTTTCCTCATGGGTTTTCTCAGAGTAGTCGAAAAGCATTGACTTGGTCTGCATTTTAATACTTAATTAGTTCACAGAACCTGCAGGAAATTGTGTTGTGGTTGACCCAAAGACAAACTGATGCATTAATGGGTGGGGGACCATTTGGAGGGTTCAGACTCAACCTTACTGCTCCTTTTACTCTCCCTGGCTATAGCTTCTATCAGATCCTCTATTCACCTCCATTTCTTTCTCTCTTTCAGACTCGCTTTTTCCTTCTCTTCATGTTTCAAAATCGCTTTTCTCTTACTCTTTTTCTTGTTCTATAGCGTCGCTAAAAACTGTTCTATTGCTTTCTATGATTTTCACACCCACTGTACTGTACCTCTGTCCCTGCCAGCTGAGACCTTGCGCTATGTGATATTCCTTCTGCCTCTTTTACTCTCTGTCTCTCTCTCTTTTGGCCTGAGGGAGTGAGATCAAACCGTCTGCTTGAGGAACAGGGCAAGCAGTTTGTTTACACCTCATTATTACTGTTCCATATAGCCCCACTGGGGGACATGCAGCACTTATTGTTGAAATGAGTCACACACACACACACACACACACACACACAGCCACAGCCACAGCCACACACACACACAAACACACGCACACACACACACACAGCCACACACAAACACACACGCGCACACACACACACACACACACACACACAGGCAACCCCGATCACTTTTCCAATTCTTTATCTCCCTCTTTTTTCACTGTCAACTTACTCTGTCATTTTCTCACCCATTTGCTGCCTGTTTAGTTTAAGGATGCTTCTCTCTCTGGCAGTGAAGCTAAATTTGAATTTTTCACCATTCTCCATTCATGTTTTAATCATTGAGCTTGGTGAGGAGCTAGCAAGCGGTATAATGAGCAGCTGAAAGCATAACAAGGCAATATTCAACCGCTTCGAACACAATGGAGGAGAAATAAATTAGCATTGCAACTGAAGTGCATTTGCACTGAAAGCTGCTCTTGATGCAAAATAATTAAAACATTGGTGACCATGTTGGTAACAAATTAAAGGGATGAAAGGGGAGGGGGAGAGGTAGAAACTGAGAAATTATCTTGGTTTCTCTTTCTAACGTACTGTAACTGGTGCAGGACTTCCTGTATAATAATATGCTGGAACCGGTTCAACCTACACACAAACATACACACACGTATCGGTGGTCACTGCACAGATTCCTGTGCATAGCAGCACTACTACACTACTGCACTGATTTTAAGGGATAATCATGCAGGAGCTTAAGCAAATATTGCAGCTTTGTGTGCTCACTTAAGTATTTTCTTGACAAAGTGGAATTGTCTCTGAGATTGCACCTACATGTTATAAACACGCCGCCACATACACAAACATACAGAGACTGACCTGTGAGATCATCAGTAGGCCAGGAGCCCAGTTCACAGGCTCGGCAGGTGTACTCGTCGAACACAAACTCATTTTCTTTACAGGGAGTGCATGTCCAACAGCAGCTCACCTCCCCTTTACGGATCACCTGTAGGAAGAGAGCACACAATGTCTGTGTGTACCTACTGTATAAAGTTTCCCATACATAGGTTCTACTTGGGTGCCCCGCCCAGGTAGATTGAACCCCACCTATGTAGATAAAGTCTGAATTACATATATATATTTGTTTCAATCAATCAACAATACATTTTATACAGCGCAAACAGACCAGTGGCCTTCAGCCCCTCCCCCTCGTGAGGTCTTGTGCCGTGTGCATGACAGTGTCAACGCTTCACTTCAGGCTCAGAGCTAGTTAATTGTTGCTAACCCTCAGTTGTCCATGCTTGTACTATTAACTGTATTCATAGACTTGAGTCTGAATAAAACCCATCATTTTATTTTAATAACTCAGAGTTGTTTAGATGACAGAAATCTGCTTAGTTGAGATCTTAATGAGTGCAACACAGACATGTATAACGTTAGTACAAAACAGCGTGCATAGCATCCCCAAAACATGCAAACGAACAATGATCCAACAAACAAAATGAACAAGAATTGACTCTAGATAATCTTAGTCTTAAAAGATTTAGCAGGAGTTAGGGGGAGACAGTGTTGAGATTTATAAAAAAAAACATAACTTTCTGCATGGATCATAGTATAGAATTACAAAAAAATAGGTAACCCAGCAACGGCGATTATGAGCTTGTCCACAGAATTACTGTTTTGGTAGGAACAAAAGTTTACATCGTATGTTTCTCCGGAATCAGCCAGCGCAATGGACGTCTATATTTCGATTGGTTGCTGGTGTTAGCCGCTGCTTGCCGCTGAACAGCGTCATAGCTCATTACCATAAAGTTGACAAATTTCAACTTTCCGATTGACGCTCAACACGCACGAAACGTCTAAAACGCGACGCCGACAGATTTGCCACCTCTTTGCAGCTGATAGAAGCCGGCTGCCATTGAAAATGAATGACTTCCGATAACTTTAGAAGCTCAAGTTGGTGGCAGTGTGAACGCACAGTCTGGTTGTTAATAGTGCTGTCAGTCAACGCGTTTTTTACGGTGTTAACGCAAACCAAATTTAACAAAGTACATTTTTTTAATTGCAAGATCAACGTTTTTTTCACATGCTGTTGCAACAAGTAATGTTAGAAAAACTACAACACCACACTGGATCTAGCTAGACTGGAAACAAAACAACAGGCATGCCACACACACTTGTGTGGGCTTGTGAGCCGGCCAAAGAGTGGTAATGTTTAACGTAGGGTTTGAGTGGATAGCGAGCGCGAGACGCCAAAATGGATGCCAATGAGATTCTGAATGGAAAGTTTACTTTTTAAAGTTGCCACATGGTTCCATTGACAAGACCAAAGTGATCTGTGTGTTTTATTGTTGTGAACTGAGCTATTATTGCAGCACGTCCAGTCTGAAATACCACTTGATGGCCAAGCACACAGCTGATGTGAATTCTCCGCCCCCTTGTCAAAGCATTTTTTTCACCCTTTTATTGATGGACAGTTTTTTTTTTTTTTTTTAAGATTATTTTTCCTTTTATTAAACAGAGACAGTGGATAGACATGTGAAAGGGGGGAGCGAGAGAGATGGGGAATGACATGCAGCATTATTTGCTCCAAGTGAGTGTTACGTGTAAAAATTGAACACTACAGTAGGCTATATGCCAATGTTTTTTTCAATAAAAGCAATCCACTTTTCTATGTTGATAAGAGCATTAAAACGAGAAAAAATATTTTAAAATTGTTTCAACAGCACTAGTTGTTAATACATATAACATTTACATAATACACCACAACATTCGGCAAACAAACCAGATTTAATTGACACAGCACGTCATGGCTACACTTTCCTTCAATCTGATCTAAATTCTACGAGCAATTTGTTTAGCAGAATAATGAAAGCAGCAGAAAAGCAGAACTGAGTACATTTTAATAGCCTGATTTGTTTGTTTTTAGCAAGTAATATTGTAATTGTGATATTCAACAGCGTTATCGCATATCTTCCTCATATCATGCAGCCCTAATAACAACTACCCTGTAATTTATAATAGTATTAGTATAATGATATTGCAATATTTTCATCCGTTTCTGTATCATCTTTTATTCTAATTTGTTTAATATTTAAATAGTTATTTCTTTCTAAATTATCTGGTAATGTTATGAACTTCTTTTTTTTAATAAATAGTTCATAAACCTTCTTTGTCTAGTTTATTACTGAACCCAGCTATCACGTGCAACGCCTTCACATCCTGTGCCACCAACCACCACAAGTAAATTCTCAACCAAACACAGGCCTTTGTGTAACTCATATGCACCAGCCACTGTATTACGTGGAGCCTTTTTTTCACTCATAATTGTGATGCCTCATACACCCATCTTGTTAAGAATTTAACTGGCCTATAAGACATTGTAATTAATCTAAAAGAGGTAGCAAAAATGATGTTTAATTTATTTCACATATGAAATATTGTTATTTATGGTAAACACAGTTCAGGAGCTGGATTCACAAAATTGCCTGTAATAACCTTTGCAACATTTACTAACGGCAGAGTGAATACTTGAAAAAGGCCTAAGTTACCACACCAACTGTGTGAGTCATCTTACCTTAATCTGTCCTTTGTCACAGGGTTCACTGCAGACTGACTTGATTATGCCGTCTCTGTTGGGCCAGATTTCATCATCATCTATCTTCAAGCCTCTGTAGTCCCAACTGCCAACATTAATGTAGTCGTAGTAGTCCTTCCCCATCTTTTTGAAGTTCATTATTTCATACCTGTGTATGAAAGGTACACATACAGTATACATCCAACACCAGCCACATGGTCATGTCATTTGACCATGCAAGCCAAAAGGCCACGCAACAAAGAAATCCATGACCACTTTCTTGAGTTACAGTGCGTACCTGCCAGGTGAGTCTCCGTTTACATCAAATAAGATTCCCTCCCCTGACACGCCGGTGAAGTTGGTTTTCATCAAGAAGTCTAGCAGTGTAGCACCATCTATAGGTCGCATGGCATCACACAGTCCCTTAAAATACATGAACAATCATGTCATAACCCACAGCTTTACAAGGTTGTGTAAGTATTTGGTTGTGTCAACAAGTACAGTAACTTTGGTATTGGTGGTCCTTGGCCACATGATAATAAAATTCAAAGAACTGAATGTATGAAGGTAAATATGGTGTAAAATGTGAGAGCTCGTAGATGCGACATAAGCACTTGTAGAATATGATTTAAGAGCTTGTAAAAAAAAATCTGTACTCGTAGATGTGATGCGCCAGTGTTGGTGGAATAGCAAGCTAGCGTTAGCAAACTAACCCCGCTTATAAATACATGTTAGTCATCCTAACACTTTTTTTTTTTTTTGTTAAGTTATATTTTTTGGGGGTTTTATTCCCTTTATTAGACAGGACAGATTTTACGTGTGAAAGGGGAAGAGAG